>NC_086326.1:35491445-35791445 GCF_036172605.1 Pelobates fuscus
TAGTAACAGCCAATAAGGCGCTTTCACTGAAATAATGAAGCAAAATTCCATTATTTCTATAAGATGGTCTCATAGAACCATCTGTGTGGCGCAATGTTTTGCAGCACATGTGCACAGCATTGACTGGGAGATCGGTTTCTGTGATCTAGGCTTACAAAGGAGTCACACAAGGGAGACTGGAGCTGTGAGGGAGAAAAGGTAAGTGAAACAAACTTTTTAACCCTTGCAGCGGGGACGTGGTCACCTAAATTGTGAGTAGGGCACTATTGCGTTGAATATGTATTCCTAATGCTATAGTGTTCCTTTTAATGCCATATTTTATACTTTGCTTAGTTGTACCTAGTGCTTTGGGGGCTGTTTTCATATATTGCCGGTATTGTATGCATTTGGAATACTGGGATTTTGTAATCAGCCCTGTATGTCCTAGTACTGTCACTTGGAAAGACTTGGTAACTATAAGAAGAGATAAAGGTTCCTGTCTTTGTTCCAGAGTCTGATAATCTGAACGATTCACTTTTTTTGGGGAACGAAGATCAAGCAGGGGTAGAAGAAATTGAAAATGAAATAAATGGGAACTGGCCTGTAACATCACTTAATGAAGCAAGACTTAATGCTAAAGCAAAGCGACGCTTAAGGAAGAATTCTTCACGGGACTCGGGAAGGGGGGATTCTGTCAGTGATAATGGAGAAAGTTCTCGAGTGGTGCTACCCACAAGTCCCAGGGCTAAACTTATGGACCGAAAGTCTAGAACTGGAAAAGGAAGGGGATTGCCAAAGAAAGGTTGGTATGGTGCGTTTAGATTATGTATACATGCAACTGAAGGCTCACAGCTATTGAGCTAAGCCACGGATTGCAGTGCTTGGCTAAGTAGAGTTAGTGTTTAGGCCCTTTTAACATTAGTAGTGGAGGCGGGGAGTGGTGCACAGCGGACCCCCTGGCAAGAAATCAAACATCCTAAAACAGTGGGGGAACACCAAGACACTCTTGGCACCATAACCAATACAGCTGACTGCAGTGCTTATGGTGTTTGGAGTGTTCATTTAGGCATATCACTCCAAGAGCACAGTCCTTATTATGTCAGAGCTATTCTAAACCCAATAAACACTGGGTGTAATGTGGCCAGTCATGCGACTGCCCCTCGAGGCAGACACGATTTTGCTCCAAAATTTGTATTCCCTGACCATACAAAGAGAAGTTTTATTACATCGTTGTCACCATTAACGGTAGTTACATAAATGTTCCTGTGAAACCTTTTACCTCTGGCATTTTCCTGTTTAGGAGGAGCTGGTGGTAAAGGAGTATGGGGACCTCCTGGACAAGTGTACGATGTTGAAGAAATCGATGTGAAAGACCCAAATTATGATGAGGATCAGGTTAGTTGCTGTTCTATTCAGGAGGCATATTATTTTGCTAGAACAAGCTCTGACTCTCATTCTCACTGCTCAAAGTAGTCTTTGTGGAAATCCAATGGACCAAGATTTGGGGATTATTTTGTTTTGTACCAATAAGAGCTGTGATAAAACCTGTACCGTTTGAGGACTGCATTTTCTGGTTTGAGAAGCACTGTTGTGTTTACTTGATTACATCACCTTATCTCATATTTTTTACACAATTTTCAGCCATTTTCACTTACAGAAGTTACCTTGTGAGCTTTACTTTGCTGTGGGGGAATAGCCAGGGGTATCGGAGAAAATGTCTCTCATGGATTAAACAAAGGATTCCTTGCATGGGACTTCAAAATATCAATTTTACTATAAATAAATAATAAATGTTTTGCAGAATGCTGCACCATAAGCCTGCCTCCTTAGCCACGCCCCCTAATGCCAGAAAAAGACTTCCTGATCAAGTGTTTGTACACATTTTTTTCAGCACCAACAGCACCAAGTGTTATTAGTGAATAATTATATATTAACAAGCTTGAACAAGGACATTCCCATATATGTCTATAAATGGTCATTGAAGAGGATCTTTAAAAAAGACCACGTGATCAAGTAATTTTTGTTTGATTATCCTGCCCTAGTCTACACAGTGTGTGCATTGTTGTGGCTTTGCCTCTAAACCTGTGTAGATCTTGGTTTATGTGAGTCATTGTATGTTAATATGTTGCTGACTCTTCTTGGAGTGAAGAGGTTAAGGGGTTAAGCTGTCTGTATTCTTTTTAATAGTTCAGCAGTCTGAGCCATAAAGCTTTGTTTTGTTTTCACTGGTACTTTTGCTGATAATGCCGTTTCTCCCTTTTTGTCATTTTTACAGGAGAGCTGTGTTTACGAGACAACTGTTCTTCCTCTTGATGAAAAGACGTTTGAAAAATCAGTCACACCAATTGTTCAAGAGTATTTTGAACATGGAGACACCAATGAAGTTGCAGTATGTTCTCTAATGTATTTAGTGGGATTTAGAAAAATGCTGTGCTGCAGTTAAATTAATTCTGATAACCTCCCCCCTTCCTTTCAACTGCCATGCATAAATCATTTGGGTGTAATTGTTGGAGGAATTGTTTCTGTATCTAGTGATTTTAAACTTTACAATCTTGTAAATCTAACTTAAAAATACACATTTTAACCAAAATACAAAATATCTTGGTTTAAATATCGTAACTACTATTTATTTAGTTTATTTTATTACCGTATATACTCGAGTATAAGCCGAGTTTTTCAGCCCATTTTTTGGGCTGAAAAACCCCAACTCGGCTTATACTCGAGTCAAGGTCTGTATTATGGCAATTTGCATTGCCATAATACAGACCGGGGGAGAGGGGGGCTGGCAGAGCTGTAACTTACCTTTCCTGCAGCTCCTGTCAGCTCTCTCCTCCTCCGCGCCGTCCGGTCAGCACCTCGGTCAGCTCCCAGTGTAAATCTCGCGAGAGCCGCGGCTCTCGCGAGACTTACAGTGTAAGCTGACAGAAGAGCAGAACGGACGGCGCAGAGGAGGAAAGAGCTGACAGGAGCTGCAGAACAGGTAAGTACAGCTCTGCCAGCCCCCCTCTCCCCCCCACTGAACTGCCACTGGACCACCAGGGAAGGAGAGCCCCCCTCCCTGCCATATATCAAGCAGGGAGGGGGGACGAAAAAAATTAATAAATAAATAAAATAAGAAATAATAATAAAAAAATAATAAAAAAAAAAATTAATAACAAAAAAAAGGGGTATAAGGTCCACTATGGGAGGGGAGGGGGGGGTATAAGGACCACTATGGGAGGGATGGGGTGGGTTAAGGACCACTATGGGAGGGATGGGGTGGGTTAAGGACCACTATGGGAGGGAGGGGGGTATAAGGACCACTATGGGAGGGAGGGGGGGGGGGATAAGGACCACTATGGGAGGGAGGGGGGGGGGATAAGGACCACTATGGGAGGGAGGGGGGTGTAAGGACCACTATGGGAGGGAGGGGGGGGATAAGGACCACTATGGGAGGGAGGGGGGTATAAGGACCACTATGGGAGGGAGGGGGGGATGAGGACCACTATTGGAGGGAGGGGGGTATAAGGACCACTATGGGAGGGAGGGGGGGGATAAGGACCACTATGGGAGGGAGGGGGGGATAAGGACCACTATGGGAGGGAGGGGGGGATAAGGACCACTATGGGAGGGAGGGGGGGGGGATAAGGACCACTATGGGAGGGAGGGGGGGGGATAAGGACCACTATGGGAGGGAGGGGGGGGATAAGGACCACTATGGGAGGGAGGGGGGGGATAAGGACCACTATTGGAGGGAGGGGGGGATAAGGACCACTATGGGAGGGAGGGGGGGATAAGGACCACTATGGGAGGGAGGGGGGGGGATAAGGACCACTATTGGAGGGAGGGGGGTATAAGGACCACTATGGGAGGGAGGGGGGGGTATAAGGACCACTATGGGAGGGGGTGGGATAAGGACCACTATGGGAGGGATGGGGGGGGGGATAAGGACCACTATTGGAGGGAGGGGGGTATAAGGACCACTATGGGAGGGAGGGGGGGGGTATAAGGACCACTATGGGAGGGGGTGGGATAAGGACCACTATGGGAGGGATGGGGGGTATAAGGACCACTATGGGAGGGATGGGGGGGATAAGGACCACTATGGGAGGGATGGGGGGTATAAGGACCACTATGGGAGGGATGGGGGGGATAAGGACCACTATTGGAGGGAGGGGGGGTATAAGGACCACTATGGGAGGGAGGGGGGGGTATAAGGACCACTATGGGAGGGGGTGGGATAAGGACCACTATGGGAGGGATGGGGGGTATAAGGACCACTATGGGAGGGATGGGGGGGATAAGGACCACTATGGGAGGGATGGGGGGGATAAGGAACACTATGGGAGGGAGAAGGGGGATAAGGACCACTATGAGAGGGAGGGGGTGGGATAAGGACCACTATGGGAGGGGAGGGGGAAGTAAGGACCACTAGGGGAGGGAAGGGTAAGGACCACTAGGGGAGGGGTGAGTCAGGACCACTGGGGGGGGGGGGTGAAGGAACACGGGGGTGGGGAGGTAAGGACCACTGAGGGAGGAGGAGGGGAAGTCAGGACATATGGGGGGGGGAGGGGGCGGCAAATTTTTTTTTGCCTACGGCGGCAAATATCCTTGCACCGGCCCTGCACACACTGCATTCACACACTGCATTCATACACACACACACTGCATTCATGCACACACACACTGCACTCATACACACACGCTGCACTCATACACACACGCTGCACTCATACACACACGCTGCACTCATACACACACGCTGCACTCATACACACATGCTGCACTCATACACACACACATACGCACACACTGCATTCATTATACACACACTGTAAATAAATATTCAATTAATATATTTTTTTTAGGATCTAATTTTATTTAGAAATTTACCAGTAGCTGCTGCATTTCCCACCCTAGTCTTATACTCGAGTCAATAAGTTTTCCCAGTTTTTTGGGATAAAATTAGGGGCCTCGGCTTATATTCGGGTCGGCTTATACTCGAGTATATACGGTAGTTAGGAAATTCCTTATTTACCTTTTTAAATACTCTCCATTTTTCAGAATCTCAAGCTTATCCTACAGCACCCAGACTTAACTCCTCTTCCCACTGATGTAATATAAGGAAGTGCTGCTTTTACATCTTTACAGTTTCTTTAATTTCAGCTTGATCTGTGGTGGCTATGTGGAAACTTTACAAAAGGATAGCATTCAAGAGTATTCTAAAAATGAAAACAACTGTAGTGTCCCTTTAAGTATTTCTGTGTTTTCCATTTTTCTTGATTTATTTTTTTTTATTTCCATTTTCCTTTAACCCCTTAAGGACCAAACTTCTGGAATAAAAGGGAATCGTGACATGTCACACATGTCATGTTTCCTTAAGGGGTTAATGGCTTTCACAATATTGGAATCTTAGAAAAGGATGTATTGTACGTTAGATGCCAATCAAATATATAAAGAATGACCCTTTGGACTCTGGTGCTTAGCAAGGTTACGCAATGTGTTCCTGGTACCTGTAATGCAGCAAAATTGGCAATAATTTGTGTACAAAAAAAGATAAGGTTCCTTGTTTTCACGAGGTATGATTATTAATCTGTGTTTGGATAATACAGCATACAAGCCAAGTGCTCCATACCTGGCAGGATATTTCTCAGTCCCAGTTTTGGATATGTGTCCTATAGTGGTTTATTTCGATTTTCCTCTCCCGAGAAGCACAGTGTGCAGCCTTCATTTGCCGTTGTCTGGATTGATTGAATGCCTGGCTGTCAACTTGACCCATCTGTGAGATAGTCCTCCATAACAGTAAAAGTATGACATGCCTCTGTGATGTGGCCTCAGGAAAGGACATGTCATAGATGTACATGGCTAGTGGCCAGATGTGGGAAGTATTCTACAAACTGAAAAACTGAAGTTACTAATTTTTCCTGGCTCTCTGTTTTTTTTGCCCTTGAGAGTGATTTGTCTTCAAAACAATCACTTATCTGCATTTTGAATGTATTTTAACAAAAACATACCTGTTGATTATTAATGGGTTATGCCCAAAAGAACAGAGGAGCATTGTGTAGTCTGTGTGTGGTTCAATTACAGGCTTGCCTAGGCTTGTCTCTTTCAACAAAGTTGAATCGTTTTATTCAGGTGAATGGAGTCTCTGTAATGTTGGTTTATATGGTGAGAATATCCAAGGTTTTTTACTCAATCTCTCATCCACTTGAAATGGCAAAAAAAAAAAAAGTCATACTGGAATTACTCTCTTTCAATTATTTTATCTTAATCTGGTTAAAAGTGTTGCCACCAATTTAACACTTGTTCAGGTACATTGTGCCATTGTACGAGATAGTCCTGGAAAATTCAGAGTAATGTTGTATTTAGATCATTTTAAACACGCTTCTTAGTTCCAAGCAGACGCTTGATTGCAACTTTGGAATCAAAAGGGAACATTTGCAGAAAAAGTTTCTCTTCATGTTAAAGGGACACTCCAGGCACCCAGACCACTTCTGCCCATTGGAGTGGTCTGGGTGCCAACTCCCACTACTCAACTGCAATAATTACATTGCAGGGTTAACTCCTCCTTTTTTCCTGGCACTGGAGTTTCCCTTTAAGCCCACCACAATTTCACACTACCCTAATATCGGTGGGTCCTACACTCATTTTAAGAAGAGGGCTAAACTTGCTAACTGCATTACTTACTGCTTAGAGAAACTCCTTTCAAATGCATGCTTTGCTGAGGTCCACTCCAGATGGGTACCTGGAGTGGAGGTGTAAAGCCATGAACCATGCTTCTGCTGGACCTGATACAGAAAGTGTGAGTAGCACCAGTGCCACCAAGGGTTGGGATGGGGGAATTGTTTGTTGAAAACAGTCCATTTCAGTACAAAGGGTAGTCAAATGGTATTTCTATATAACTGTCAAAATTGATTGGTTGTTGAATAAAAATGTTTATTTAAATCTTCTATTTGTTTTTGAGAAATTTTTATAAATGAGTTTACCGAAGAAGAAAAAAAGAGAGAAATGGGGATATAGTGTGATGAGATAGAAGACTATTATTGTTGTAAGTGCAGTGATCTAACTAATGATACAAACTTGTAAAGTGGACTAATCACCAATGGAATATTCTACTAGTGCGTTTTACTAGGTTTTTTTTGTTGTTTTTTGTGATTGCACCATTGTTAGTACTTTGTAAATTTCCCCAGTGTGTCACGTTTGGCAAAGCTGTGAGCATGAGTGACACAGGTTACCTCTAGCTGAGACATGTACTTATGAAGTGGGTCCTATGACTAATTTCAATAAATTTGTTCTTTGCTCCCATGAAAATTTTTTGTGTGTCTGCTGCTCAGTTATGCCTTTGCCCCTAAATGGAATTCGTATTGCCTTGTTTGGCGAACTCTCCATTGACACAGATACAAAGTTTAAGTGAGCGGAGATTGTGAGTGGAATATCTGTCCTAGAAGGAACTTTACAAACAGCTTTACATACAGAGGAGTGGGTAAGCAGGGCCGGTGCAAGGATTTTTGGGTACATAGGCGAAGATGTATTTTTCCGCCCCCCCATTCAAAAATAACATCTTCACCTATGTGCCTCTTAACCAGCCCCTCTCCCCGTCCATTATTGGTCCCCTCCCTTCCCTGTACCTTAGTGTTCTTCTGACAGTCACACACACTCAATGACAAACACAGAGACTCACTGATCTGACACACACACACTGATTGACACTCATTGACAGACACACTGATAGTCACACACAGACTCAATGACAAAGATACTCTCATTGATTTGACAGACACTCACAAACAAACACACACTGACAGACACACACATACACTGACACACTCACATGCAACACTCATACAATCACTCACAGACACACATACACTCACTCACGCACACACTCACAGTCACTCACAGACACACATACACTCACTCACGCACACACTCACAGACACACATACACTCACTCACGCACACACTCAGTCACTCACAGACACACATACACTCACAGACACACATACACTCACGCACACACATACACTCACTCACGCACACACATACACTCACTCACGCACACACATACACTCACTCACGCACACACTCAGACACACATACACTCACTCACACACTCACAGACACACAGTCACTCACAGTAACACATACACTCACTCACGCACACACACAGAGACACACACACACAGAGACACACACTCACAGACACTCACACACACAGACACTCACACACACTGACACTCACACACACTGACACTCACACACAGACACTCACACAGAGACACATACACACTCACAGACACACAGACACTCACTCACACACAGACACTCACTCACACACAGACACTCACTCACACACAGACACTCACTCACACACAGACACTCACTCACACACAGACACTCTCACACAGAGACACATACTCACAGACACACACTCACACAGACACACACACTCACACAGACACTCTAACACAGACACTCTAACACAGACACTCTAACACAGACACTCACACACACAGACACTCACACACACAGACACATCACATACATTCACAAATTATTTTAATAAATAAATAATATCCACCCAGCCTCCCTACCTGGAGAGCTGGTGTGGATCATTCCCTGGGGTCCAGTGGGGCTGCTGGGCGGCGTGCGGCAGTGCTGCGATCAGGCGCTGCGAGGGAGCTCTAACCTCTCTGCTCTGCTCCCTCGCGGGCTGTCTGCTGATGCCGCGGGAGCCGGAATATGACGTCATATTCCGGCTCCCGCGGCATCACTAGACAGCGCGCGAGGGAGCAGAGCAGAGAGGTTAGAGCTCCCTCGCAGCACCTAATCGCAGCACTGCCGCACTGGGGGGCGGAGATGGTGGCCGGCAGGAGGGAAAGCTTCCCTCCTGCCGGTCACTGAAATCTTGCGCCCCCGGAGCCGGTGCGCCCTAAGGCGGCCGCCTGTGCCGCCTTATGGACGCGCCGGCCCTGTGGGTAAGCTGTCTCTGCTACCACATAAAACAGAGACAACTTGCTTCCCACCGGACATTAGGGACAGAGCTAGAAAACTGCCATTGTTGTATCCTCACTGCTGACAACGGTGACCAAAAAGGGAGGACAATACAAAAAATTGGTTAGGTGTGTATGTGTCTGTCAGGAGATCTTTTGTGAACAACAGCCAGGGACACAATTTTTGTGCTAGGTCCCTTGTGTGCTGCCTTGGTGTTCTGGATTTTATGTTGCTACTTATACCTGCAGTTATTTCTCCAAATTGCTGCTGCTATATTTAGTTAAATGAATCTAGGCAGTGACATGTAACTTCTTGTGTCACAACCCGCTTGCAGCATTGTAATAGCGGAGTGTAACTTTAACACCAGTGGCGTTTTTCAATTTGAAAACACAATACAGGTAGCTTAATACCAATAAACTCTTGGGATGTCTGATTGCAAGATTCTAAAGACAATAATTCGTAATATTTTTCTAACTTTTCCTTTATTATAAATTGTTTTATACGTCTAACACTCCATGTTTTATGATGATTTTTTTTTTTTTAGAAAGCAATGAGACCTTTTCAGTTCCAGCCCCTGTAGTGTTTGAAATGGTCAGAGGAAGGGAAACTTTCTAATCTCCTACACAAACTTGGCTTAACAACAATTCCCGGCGGGGTGTAGCCCTGAGTTCCATATCATAAAATTTCATAACAATGTGTGGAGTTATTTTTTTCAAATGCATTTGACATTGTACAGAGGAGGCAGCTGGAGCAGTGTCACCAGTATAGGACAAGCCTGTGTGTGTCAGCTAGCAGAAGGCTATGTTTAATTGGTCAGGTGTCCCTGTAGTATGCTCAGTATGGGCACCCTGTGCTGCTGTTCTAGTGTGATTTCACATAGCCATCTGGATGGTTTTAACCCATTCTGTTCCAACACGTGTGCTGTCGCAGTAACCTGTTTTTGCTATTTTGCCCTAAATTGTGAAAGTACTATCTTAAGTCAAAAGTGCTTATAAAGGTTGCAAGAATTTTTGTTGTCGTTTTTCTTTATTTTTTTCTAACTGAAAAAGAGGAACTGGCCCCTTTTTGGTGGGAATAGTTCCTCTTTTACTGACCACGTAACGTATGTTCCTTTTGAACACGAAGGCTAAACTTCTTCAAAGGGCAAATGAAGCACTTGACCATCTGACTTAAACTTGGCGTTTAAAATAAATATAGGGTTCTCATTGTATGTAGGCACCAACAGAATCGTTAATAAATCTTGTAGTGTTCTTTGTGGAGAAGCCTACTTAGTCATAGGTGCACATAATTTCCCCTTGACTGCCTGTCCGGGACTGAGCTTTTATGGTCCCTACCTGGAGAAATTGATTACATATGATGTTTATGTGAATGGGCCTTTGCTTGATATAACTAAACATTTAAAAAGTTATTTGTCTATTATATCCATTACCTCTAATAGGAGTGTTGCTCTTGAAATACCCTTGTTCAACATCTGTACCGTGTGACACCAAGTTATAAGAGCATTATGGAGTACTGCATATATCTTATGGCATACACAGGACATCTCTGTAGTATGAATATTACTCCCTTACACACTATGAATGACTTGTGGTAGTAACATGTCCTAGTGTTATATACTGAAAATGTATTGTACAATCCAGCCTTAATGAGCTTTGTGCTTGGACACAAAGAAGAAAATGGAGAACACTCTACACATTACATTCAGTATCCATAGTGTATTGGATCTATTTTGTTGTATAACAATAATAGGTGTTCTAATCAGGGCTGCTTTATATACTCTTTATAAAACCTTTTTGCAGGGGCTTCCTGGCACACACTGCCAGCGATGAACACCTACCTACACATGCATGGATTTGCCCTTCCTGATACATATTCCCAAACAAACAAGCCAGAAACGTACATAACCACTGTTGGAAAAACACTGATACACACATACAGAAGTAAATGAATAAAAGCATATTTTAGCCACCCTACTATTTGCATATCCTTTCGGTACAAGAGAGTAGTTTCCTTAGTGTCCATTTGGAGCAGGCTGGTCAGAGCTGTTTTCTTCTTTTTTCACACGTGTCTCTGTAATATGTAATCCCTTCCTCCCAGCCCTGATGCATGTTGGAGTATAGTATGTCTGATCTGGCAGGAGCCTGGCCCATTCTTGTTCAGCTGCTTACAGCGTTCCAGTTTAGGGAGATATATTTGAATCTCCATAGGGAGACCGCATGGCATATAAAGAGCTCCAAGTGCACCCCAGCTCTTAAGCAGACTCTTCTCTAGTATGTCGGTATTAAAGCCCTAGCCAATCCCCTCCCCCCCCCTTTTTAAATATAAACTATCCATATCTAGCCAACCTAATAGTGATGTGGGCTGCTAAAATGTATACCTGTAAAAAAGCACTGCATAGAAAGCCATATTTATTGTAGGTTAAAGGGAGTATCAGATGTGTAAATGTATAGACAGACTGGTCTGACACCTAGTGGAGAAAGTCTGTTGGATTAAATAGAAAAAGGGAATTTGGCTTTTACACAGATGAGTGATAACTGTTAATATACATAACTCTGGGTTTTGTGAACTAGAAGTGAATGCTAAGCAGGTGTTAACCACAGGCTTGTCCCAGGGTTCCAATTTTTATGTCACAAACCATTCTTTGTGCCCTGTACATCCATGCAACGGGCCTGCCTTAAAAAGTAAATATGTAGGATGGTATCTATGTGCATGTAGTATTCACTTCATACCTGCCAAATGCACTAGGAACATACTGTACAAGGTCATTCATTTCATAATGTTAGCCCAATATAGCCAATCTGGAAATTAAACACTGGGAGTATTTTTTAACATTCATCCTTGTAGTCGAACATTTGTGAAATCGCTTGCGAGTTCTCTGTAATCCTCAGTTTAGTGGGTAACCCTGTTAATGCATGTCTTGTCCAGATATCCCTTCTGACTGTGTGTTTCTTTCAGGAAATGTTAAGAGATTTAAATCTTGGGTATATGAAGTGTGGGCTGCCAGTGCTGGCCGTGTCCTTGGCTCTAGAAGGAAAAGCAAGCCACAGAGAAATGACTTCCAAGCTCCTGTCTGATCTGTGTGGTACTCTCCTCAGCACGGATGATGTTGAAAAGTCTTTCGATCAACTTCTTCAGGAGCTGCCTGAATTAGTTTTGGACACCCCTAAAGCTCCACAGGTATATTAAATTGTCTATTTTTAAAACAAAGGGTCTCGTATTGTATATAGCTCGTCCCTTGCGGCTTGTGTTAGTCCACGCTTGGGGTATTTCACTTGATGGCTTATTACGTCATGTTAATTTTAGTGGAACACACCAAGCACCATAACAACTATTTTATGTTTCTAGTTGTTATGGTGCTAGGAATGCCCAGACCTCATCCTCCATGGTAACTAGTCATGTGATGTGCGATTGGTCACGTCCTGTTGTGCAGCCAGAAACATCTGCAAGTAAGGGCACCAGGGTGCTCCTGGCACCATGACCACTGCAGCAGGCTGTAGTGATACCGGAGAAACTGACGGAAGCCAAGCACAGAGAGATGGACACAGGTTTCTTCAGGAAGGAAGAGATTCTTTATTGGATCACCGATCGGGACTCAGAGGGACTAGCGTCACCAAAATACAGCAAATTCTGAGCCCCGGACAATAGTGCAGGCTCCTTATATAGGCATATAACTCCTCCCATATTAAGCTCCACCCGCACATTCTCTTAACCAATCAACACAAATAAGAATTAACTTCCTGTTTGACCGCATGGTTTGTCCAGCACAATGGAGGAGGGGGAATACTACATCCTGTATTCTTGCACATGCTCCGTACACTACTGATCGTATCTTGCCTCGTGCAACCAACTGATCGATACGTCAGCATATGCACGTACACATGCCACGTGGTAATCTCGGCCTACTAAATTTATTTTTACCTAGATTCCACCACATTCCCCCCTTTGATGCCTCTTGATATTTTACAATTACTTGAGGCATCACATAACCTTAGTTTTGCTTACACCGCAAGTTACCTTGAACCAAACCAGACTTATCTTATGATGTGAATCTTTTAACACTCATCTTCCTGCATTGGTTCTCCTTGATCTAGAGCCTTATACTTATATATCGCCATTATCTGTGCAGCAGCCTTCCTCTCTGCTATACTTCCTATCAGGCTTTGCACAGACCTAACTACTAAGGGTATAAGACACGGTAGGAGTAGACACAACAGTAAAATCAGTAGGACTCCACCTACCACTGCCTTAAGCCCTCCAAACCACTCATACCAGCTACCAAACCAACTACTTGGATTGTACCCTTTCCATACCTGAGTAGGCACATGCGCTAGTTTAACCATATGGCTAGTAAGCTCAGCTATTGCTTGCCCTACGTCATCTATTTGAAGACAGCAATTGCTTAGGTTAAACTTCCCACATACACCTCCCTCTACTGCCAAAAGGTAATCCAAGGCTAATCTATTCTGGTATACTGCTGTCCTCATCCTGGTATTATGCTTCGCTAGAAGATTGAGCGCTTGTGATGTTTCATTAGTGATAATCTCAACCACCGCCTGTAATCTTATAATGCGGTTGAGCATATAAATAGGGGTTCTATAACCAAAGGTACCATCTTCTGCCCACGTGGCTGGCCCATAATAATCTATGATACGCTGGGGAGGCCATTCATCATCTTCCCAGGCGCCTATCTCTATGGGTCCCCTTTTCTTCCTATGATTCACATCATGCACTTTAACACCTAAAGTCTCACCTGTTTCAATTGGTAACAAGAAGAAGGATGGTTTGAGCATACCCAACACACATGCCCCTTCCCAGTCCTGTGGCAACTCCGAATAGGCTTTCTTACCACAGATCCAGTACAAATTTGCTGGGGCTCTCCAGGTAGATGTGATGGATAAATCAAACCACACATCCTTTAAATTGGCATATCTGGCAAACGGGTTAGATGGTTCTGAGACATTTGAAGCCGACCACCAAGTTGTATTTTTAGTATCATCATCATAAGCTTTTTGCCCTAGACAAGTTAATTCTCCTACAGAAGTATTATACATTATTCCTTTCCTTGCTATGCAAACATAACCTATGATGGAGGTCTTTAATCTCCACTCAGATTTACCTCTAACACTCAAATGATAATCGGCTTGTGTAGATATTAGTTGGTCAACTGCCTCAGAACCGGACATTACCTCCTTTGCTTCCCAAGGCCATTGGTCTCCCATGTTAGTACCTCCACACACATAGCAGTTGGTAACATTAAGACTACCGGCAATACTTTCAGCTAGGTCAATGAACAGGTTTTTAGCGTTATGGGGGATCTTATTATCTATACTCATCTCTTCATAAAAGGAATGGTATACTTGATGAGTCTGGGAGGATACCGTATCAGTCTCTATTCCTATAAACAATAATGTCCCAGGATCTAAACCCGTCCCGTATATCTGAAACCCAAATAAATTTCCATACTTATCTAGGAACTTGTCGGGGTTATTAATAAGTATATGGACTGGGTTGCATTCCATAGACTTACAATAAGGGCTAGTCGGCAACTTAGTCACTATCATGTCTTTGTCTACTGTCTGTCCCCAAGTCGCCCACCCCACACAAGACCAATATGGGCAAAAGTTATAGTCTTTATTTGGGCATCTAGGACTTACATATTTATTTTTACTACTGGGACAAATATATTTATCATTAGACCCATACGTCCTCTCCCATCTAAGATCCCCACATACATTCCACGGTTTTCTACCACTTGATATCGCTTTACACGCATCAAATAGCAGAACACCCGAAGAATATACGGATTCTAACACCGTCTTATTAATTAGGGTCCCCTGAGGATCTCCATTCCTGAGAGTCAACCAAATTGTACGAGGTTGATACTCTGGACTGAAGCACTTAGGTTCTCCTACTCCTAAATGGCACACACTATAGTCTATATTTAGGTATCTACATCTTGATACCTCTCCTTTACACTCGTATTGTGAATGCCAAATTAGGGTTTGGGAAATATGGTTACCTGTTCTCGTAGTCTTAATGCATACCTCACAGCTAGGAGTGTCGGTACCTCTACCTTCCTGAATATAAAAACACATGTAAATAAACACAATCAAAAGCACATCTTTCGCCGTCATCCTCAGTCTTCGTCCGTGCGATGGAACCTCAGCTTCCAGGATGTGAGGGCTGCAGGGAATGGAGTTCTGCTCGTCTTCACAGGTGTCCCTTCGAGACTTTCCTGGCTTATACACTATGTGTTGGTAAGCGGACAGGCTTTATTATGGCCTTCTCACTCACACCTGTAACAATAAAATTTGTAATCCACAATAATTCCTCGTTACTCCGACTGAGTGGTGCGTTTCAACCGGATCTTGCAGGGATTCTCTGGATCTGCTGTAACTTGCCAAGAATCGACTGCTGCTGGTTTAACCCTGGAGTGATGTATCCACGGAGTTACTTCGGCTACTTTTATCGCTGTAGGGGTAGACAAAAGAACAACATAAGGACCTCTCCACTTGGGCCCTAACGGTACATTATTCCACTCTTTAATCCACACTTGGTCTCCTGGATGATAACTATGAACAGGGGGATAAATATTCACAGGTAATCTATCTTGTACCCATTTCTGTACCTCCTCCATAGTCTTACCCAACTCTACAACCTGCTGCCGGGTAATTCCTTCTCCCAACTGACTCAAATCCCCCCTTAAGTTACCAAGTACGGGAGGTGGTCGCCCATACATGATTTCAAAAGGAGAGAGGCCCATCCTTCTGGTAGGGGTACTGCGGATTCGCAATAGAGCTATAGGTAAGAGAACGTTCCACTTAAGTTGGGTTTCCTGACACATTTTAGCCAACTGGTTCTTAATAGTTCTATTCATTCTCTCTACCTTACCAGAACTCTGGGGTCTATATGCGGTATGAAGCCTCCACTTTATACCAAGCATATGAGTCAGTTGTTGTAGGCACTGATGAACAAAAGCTGGACCATTGTCCGATCCTATAGAACAGGGTAGTCCATATCGGGGTATTATTTCTCGTAGCAGGAATCTTACAACTTCTCCTGCTTTCTCTGTACGAGTAGGACATGCTTCTACCCAGCCTGAATAGGTGCACACAATTACCAACAGGTAACGATGTCCACCCGATTTAGGCATTACTGTAAAGTCTATTTGTAGATCGGACATGGGGAGTCCCCCCATAAACTGGACTCCTGGTGGCTTTACTGGTCCTTGTCTTGCATTATTTTTAGCACACGTTACACATCTGCGTACAATGGCCTGAGTCAAGTTGGACAATCTTGGTATGTAGAAATGTTTCCTGAGAGATTCTTCTGTACTGTCTCTCCCAGAATGTGTCCCGTTATGATAGTTTTGGACAATTTCTACCGCTAGTGATGCTGGTATAACTATTCTTCCATCTTCTAGCTGATACCACTTGTTCTCCAAATACTTTCCCGGTTCAGTCTTTAACCACTCCTCTTCTTGAGCTGTATAAACTGGAGTCCATTGGGACAGTGGAGTTGGTATAAGAGCAGCTATATGCCCCACATACTCCTGTCTTCCTGATTCAGCAGCACGCTTAGCTGCACTATCTGCCATCCGATTTCCCTTGGTTACATCACCATCTCCTCTCAGATGCGCTCGACAATGTATGATACCGACTTCTTTCGGCTCCCACACTGCTTCCAATAGTTGTAGGATTTCAGCTGCGTACTTGATTTCTTTGCCTTCTGAATTCAGTAGTCCTCTTTCTTTATACAAAGCTCCGTGGGCATGAGTGGTTAAGAACGCATACTTAGAGTCCGTATAGATATTCACTCTTAAACCTTCAGCCAATTGTAACGCTCGTGTTAGTGCTATTAATTCTGCCTTTTGTGCTGATGTTCCTTTCGCCAGTGGCCGAGCTTCTATCACCTTGTCTATTGTTGTTACTGCATATCCTGCATAGCGGATCCCTTCTTTCACATAACTACTGCCGTCAGTATAATATTGAACATCGGGGTTCTGGATGGGAAAATCACGAAGATCTGGTCTACTTGAAAATACTTCATCCATTACTTCCAAACAATCATGTTGACTTTCAGTAGGTTGTGGCAAAAGGGTAGCTGGATTTAAGGTGTTTACAGTCTCTAAATGCACTCTTGGGTTTTCACACAACATTGCTTGATACTTGGTCATACGGCTGTTACTAAACCAGTGATTTCCTTTGTAATCCAACAACGTCTGTACTGCATGTGGGACTCGTACATAAAGTTCTTGACCCAGAGTGAGTTTATCGGCTTCAGCTACTAGCAGGGCGGCTGCAGCTACGGCTCTTAGACAAGGTGGAAGTCCGCTGGCCACTGCATCCAGTTGCTTAGACATGTAGGCAACAGGTCTTTGCCATGATCCCAAGTACTGTGTCAATACTCCCACAGCCATTCTTCTTTGCTCGTGTACATATAAGTAGAATGGTCGTGTGTGATCAGGTAGACCTAATGCTGGGGCACTCATCAAAGCCTTCTTCACATCTTCAAATGCCGTTTGCTGTTCTTGGGTTTATAAGAAGGGGTCGTGCTCTGTACCTTTGATGGCTGCGTACAGAGGTTTTGCCAGTATCGCATAGCTGGGAATCCATATCCTACAGAAGCCTGCTGCCCCCAAGAATTCTCGCACTTGTCTTCTATTCTTGGGTATTGGTATTTGGCAGACAGCTTCTTTTCTCTCTGGCCCCATAATCCTTTGACCTTCAGAGATATGGAATCCCAGATACTTGACAGTCGGCAAACACAACTGAGCCTTCTTCCTGGACACCTTGTATCCTGCCTTCCAGAGAATATGTAGTAGATCGTGCGTTGCTTGCTGACATTTTTCTTTTGTAACTGCTGCTATCAACAAGTCATCTACATATTGTAACAATACACATTCTCCTGGGATAGACTCGAAATCCAGTAGATCTTGACTTAGAGCTGAACCAAATAGGGTAGGTGAATTTTTAAACCCTTGGGGCAGTCTTGTCCAAGTCATTTGGCGTTTTGAGCCCGTTACAGCGTTCTCCCATTGGAAAGCGAAAATACATTGACTTTCTGCGGCAATTCGGAGGCAAAAGAAGGCATCTTTGAGATCTAAGACTGTGAAGTAAGTAGCCCCGCCCGGAATTAAAGCAAGCAGGTTATATGGATTGGGTACGACTGGATGTATACTAACAACCGCATCATTGACTGCTCTTAAGTCCTGCACAGGTCGATACTCATCTGTACCGGGCTTTTGAACAGGCAGCAATGGGGTGTTCCAGGGGGAAGTACAGAATTTTAGGATACCATACCGTATGAACTTATCCAGATAGGATTGGATGTTCTTCTTAGCCTTCTGTGGGATGTGGTATTGTCTTAGGCTTACTGGATAAACCCCAAGTTTCAGTTCAATTTTTATAGGTGGAATATTGCGGGCCAGTCCTGGTGGGTTGTTCTCTGCCCAAACTCCTGGTATGTTAAACAATGTCTCATCACTCCTAGGGTTTTGGCTAGTCAACACTGTATAAAGTCGCCACTCTTCTTCCTTTGGTACGGATAAAGTCATAATACCTGAAGGTCCATTAAACTTTAAGGATGTTGTTCCATTTGGTAGGAACGTAATCTGCGCTTGTAATTTTGATAGCATATCACGTCCCAGCAATTGGACTGGACATTCAGGCATATAAAGGAATTGGTGTTTTACTACGTGGCCTCCCAATGTACAGAGTCGACTTTTAAGAACCGGTTTTTCAGCACTTCTTCCAGTTGCTCCTATCACAGTAATAGTCCTTCCAGATGGAGGAGCAACTAGATTAGTCACCACTGAATGTTCAGCACCAGTGTCGATCATGAACGCACTCCTTTTTCCCCCTATTGATACATCGACCATAGGCTCCGCTCGACCAAGGGGGATGGAGCCCGGTCGGTATCAATAGTCCTCCATGACCGTGTCAGCCAATCCTACAAAGTCCCTACCTTCTCTATCGCGGGATCTTTGCGCTGCTGGAATATACCTGTCTTCCCTAACACTTCCTCTGTTCCCATTACTCCCTCTATAACCATTGCTCCCTCCGGGGCCTCCTCTACCTCTCGCTCTGCCTCTAAAGTTTCCGTAGCCTGCCCTGGGTAGGTCTCTCTCGTACTGCTCTCTTTGCGGACATTCGTTCCTCCAATGCCCTTCTTCCTTGCAATACGCGCACTGATTCCTACTCAAAGGCTCCCTACTCCATCTACTATCGCCTCTATCTGGGCCCCGTTTATCTACGCCTGCGATCGCTACCGCTAGCATATCAGCCTTTTTACGCATCTTGCGCTCTTCCTCTTTCTTACTTTCTGTATCCCTGTTCATATAGACCTTATTTGCTACCTCCATTAGTTGGGTGATGGACATACCTGCAAACCCTTCTAACTTTTGTAGCTTGCGCTTAATATCTCCATAAGCTTGGCTGACAAAGGCGGAGTTCACCATTCGGGAATTATCTGCGTCTTCCGGATTAAAGGGGGTATACAAGCGGTATGCCTCCAATAATCGGTCATAAAAGACACTGGGCGCTTCATCGCTTTTCTGGATCACCTCAACTGTCTTCGACATGTTAATGGCTTTCTTTCCTCCTGCTTTCATGCCAGCAATTATAGCGTCTCTATAGGCTCTGAGTTGAACCATATCAGCACCATTTACGTTCCAATCGGGATCAGTGTTGGGATAATGTGTTGCGGCCCATGCTGCTGGATTAGCTTGGTTCAAAGCACGGGCTCTATCCTCTAGTGCTTTTATGGCTGCTTGATTTATTCTTGTCCTTTCCTCATTGTTAAATAAAGTCATTAATAACTGCTGGCAATCAGCCCATGTCGGATTATGCGTCTGTACTATTGAGGTGAACAGATCAGTCATGGCTTGTGGTTTCTCAGTATACGAGGAATTATGGGTCTTCCAGTTTAAAAGATCGGTTGTAGTAAATGGGACATATACGAAGACTGGGTCAGCGTGTGCCATTTGACCTGCGGCATCAATATAAGCTGACCCGGGATTCAGACGAAGAGGCATCTGATAGTGCTTTAATTGTTGGGCACCAGTCAACTGTCGGGTTTGGATGGGGCTACGTAGAGAGGCGTCAGTCATGGGTTCCGGTCGGGGAGAGATAGGGTATGGGGATGTGGGAGGTTGGTTTTGGGAAAAGGTCGTAAATAAAACACTTCGAGCCGAGCTAGATGAAGCTTGACCGGAAGTCTGAAGTGGCGCCAAATCAGGATATTCGTTTCTAATGGGGGTGGGTTCTGGTTCCGGAAGGGGAGATTTAGTACGAGGGGGGGTGGATCCTGTACTGGAGGAGGAAGCGGAAGTGGATGGGGGTAATGAGGGGAGGGCTGCAGGACTTCCTGCGTTTGCGTCACTTCCCCTTAACGGAAAGTAAGGGGGCGGCAAAGGGATCTCGGACTCAGGGGGCGTGTCCAAAATGGGCCTAACACCAGTCCTAGTGGACGAACAAGTCCTAGCTACCATGAGGCGACACTGCTCCTCGTGGCATGTCTGGAGCCATTTTGGCGAGTCATTTACGGCCTGTCTCCAACAGTCAATATAAGGAAACTGGCCGTAAAGTTCTGGCCTACCTGATACAGCCACGTGTAAGCGCTGTACCAGAGTTAGATCCAAACTGCCACGTGGCGGCCATGCCGCAACCAAAGTAGGCCACTCCCTAGTACACAAAGTAACTAAACGCACAGAAGACATTTTAACCCCAAAATCACAAGTTTTGAATCCCTTTTTAAAATTCTTCACCATACAACCTAAGGGATCCGGAATCGTTGACTGCGACGCACCCATACTTAACAATGGAACGTCGTCGACAACGAATACTATACACGCGTACTATTCAACAGTCACACCCGTTTCCTCTGGCAACAGCACCACGTGGTACGGTTACCAAGTGAAACGTACACAATAACAATAAACACTCAGGGAATTCCCGTACACACACAGCTGCTACACCAGTCACTATATAATCAATAGTATGCCCTTTGGCGTAACTATACAGTCACCCACGCTATAATTCTCTATATATGAATTACCCGTCTATAACACACCCCAGTAACATCGTCTTTTACAAATAGCGGTTACAGTACGGTTAGCATAGGTCAAAGCACAAGTTAAGGTCACAATACAATTATTAGTGGTTATGGTGTTAAACATGCAATGGACAACAATGATTAGTACTTATATACAGTGTCAGTAAATATACAGGGTTATGGTACCGTGCACTATAATACAGCAACACACTATTAACACTCTCGCTAGACGGCTGAGCTCGCGCTATCTAACAAGATATACACTTTACTAAAACAATCGTTAACACATTTACAATTCCCAACTAAACTATTGGCCAGTACCTTGAATGGACTACCTAAAACTATATACACCCGTTTTGGTTAGCCACACTGCCCAATCACCACATATATAGCGAGCTAGAGAACCGAATTTACACAGGCGCCTCTTAGTCGAACTATCAAAAGTCTAGTGGGTTCCAAATTTACACGCCTTCCCACTTAGCCCAGATAGGATGAGAACTAGCGAACCGAATTTACACAGGCGCCGCTTAGTCTCCCGGTCCCTCCGACCTAGCGAACGTAATATACACCCTAGAACGCTAGTCTAGACAAGACACCGGTGTCCGGCTAGGGCTATTTACACCAGGACCCCGCCTGACTAACCAAATCAAACGGTCTGACTAAAGAGCGTTCGATCGAGCGGTGCGCCTTCGCTCCTTCCCTCCGACAGAGGGGGCAGATACACAGATTCAAAACCCCTTTGGGCCTACCGCACAATCGGTATACCCCTAGTGGGTCCTGCCGTCTAAAACAGCAGTTGTCTTACCTCCTCGTTCCTGAACCTGAGTTCACACTCATCGACGGGGACACCCCAGCACTTCTCACGTAGAGGCCGATGATCTCCTGGACAACAGACCAGTGGCGCCGAGACGAAGGGAGGTCCACGCAGAAGTTCAGGGGTGCAGCCGTAGAGAACGTGGGCAAAGATAGACCGTCTCACGCCTCTGCCTCTCAGCTACCGTTGAACGATGAGTTTCCCGGCCAATGCACCAAATGATACCGGAGAAACTGACGGAAGCCAAGCACAGAGAGATGGACACAGGTTTCTTCAGGAAGGAAGAGATTCTTTATTGGATCACCGATCGGGACTCAGAGGGACTAGCGTCACCAAAATACAGCAAATTCTGAGCCCCGGACAATAGTGCAGGCTCCTTATATAGGCATATAACTCCTCCCATATTAAGCTCCACCCGCACATTCTCTTAACCAATCAACACAAATAAGAATTAACTTCCTGTTTGACCGCATGGCTTGTCCAGCACAATGGAGGAGGGGGAATACTACATCCTGTATTCTTGCACATGCTCCGTACACTACTGATCGTATCTTGCCTCGTGCAACCAACTGATCGATACGTCAGCATATGCACGTACACATGCCACGTGGTAATCTCGGCCTACTAAATTTATTTTTACCGAGATTCCACCACAGTAGTACTTTTTGTGCTTGTGTTTCATATTTTATTTTTCTTCTGGGTGGGGGATATGTTTTTTTTTTTTTTTTTTTTATAAATCTTAAATTCTCATTTTTTATTTTATAATTTTGTTTGGAAAGCCATAAAAATGTGTATTTAGACAGAACTACATGTGCCATTGTGTTTCTCTGCTTTGCATGACTGCTGATCAAGTATGTTCTACAGACCACAAACTGTAAACTAGTTCAAACTCTTAAGTTACTATGGCAAAATTAAAACATTCTTCAAAATAGAGCAATATTATGGCAATTAGGTTGAAGAATGACTTCTACATTTTTAACATACCTGTTACTGCCGATTTAACCATTTTTGTTTTCTAATGAATCTATTAAATAATTAAATGCTTTGCATAACTGAACAGTGTTCAAAGAGTTCTGTAAGCTAGGGATGTCCAGTGCCTTCACACCTCTGCACTTGGCTATAAAACTTCTCTTCCAAATATATTCCTCATATTGATGTGCTCACTATATATTTATCTAACAAAATGTTGTATTATAAGTAGTTTTTTTATACATTTTTATATTTCTGTATGTATGCATTTACTCTTCACTCACGCAGATACAGCATTCACTTGTAGACTAATTTTATAACATGACAGGAGGCTTAGTATTTGCTTAAGACTTTCTTTACTTAAGCTTCACAGCAGCACTTTTTTACTTAGTAACAGGGTAACCAATCAGAAACAAGATAACAAGGTATAAGAATCCCTCCCTGTGATGTCACTTCCTCTTTCTTTGCTGCTTCACACCAGTACAGGTCAGAGTGCCACTGTCTCCTACTTCTGTGGGTTTCTGTGGTTTACTTATTGATTTATCTGTTATCTGTTTTTCATCCATATTTATTGGTATATATATTCTTCTTATATCTGATCCCTTAGGGGTTTTATTTATTTATTTTATTTTATTTTATTTACCCATTTCCTATACTTTCCTCACTACTGAGATTTATATGTTTTCCCTCATCTAAATTCTACTCTTTGGTATTTTTCATTATAACTCTGTTTTTCTTTCCATTTAATATTTCTTTCTACCTCCTTTTAGCCTGGTTTGCGAGCGGCATTCTTGTGCCTTGTTTTCCCAGGCTTTTTGGGCTGTGGAGAACGCCTCCAACGGCTCTCAGTGCGCACGGCGGCCATCTTGGATCTCACGCTCCTCCGCGAGATCCAAACGGCCTCCTCCTTCACTCATGCGCGAGATCGCGGCGGCCATTTTCTTGGATCCGCGATCTCCAATTACTCCGCCCGTGCGGCGGCCATTTTTTACCGCATATCGCGGCTGTTTCAGTACTTTAATTTATATCATTTAAAGTCACAGATTGTGTGTGTGTGTGTATATATATATATATATGTATGTATGTATGTATTAAAATTGCAGATTTAAATTTCCAAGATATCAGTCACAATCTGTTCTGACTAACTTCCCCTGGTGGGGATTTGTTTATACGGCATACAACCTATTTTTTTCCATTAAAGAAACAATACATTATTATAATACTGTTTGATTGGGTATACCCCCAATATCACTCAACCTATGATTTGGGTCTTAATACTTTGGTATTTATATAGGGTAAATTCCCAATTTATGCCTTATGATTAATACAACCCATATTTATACTGTGGATGGGTATAGGGAAAATCCCTAAATAAGATTTATGATTGTTGTTTACTTATACAGCCCGCGATTGGCCCGCATTGCCTGTGCCACCATACCTCTATACGGGTTTGAATAATTATTCCCGGAGGTTATTTATGCTGAGTGACCCCTAATTTCAGCTTGTACTGTGGAATTATAACCTATTGTGATATATGGAGACTGCCTTAAAATACATTCTAATGCTGGCCTATTCTGCCCCATAGGTACCAACACTGTTGCTATGGAGGCTTCAAATCAAGATCAAAACTTGCAAACAATTATAAATGCGGCTGTTGCCGCTTCACTAGAGAAGGCCCTGGCTCGGTGCTACCCATTGAGCCAAAGGATCCTAAAATTTCTGAACCCCCGCTTTCTGACGAAGAGGCGGAGGATTCCGATTCCACAAAAAGAAACCCTTCCAAACCCAATAAACGATATTGGAAGGGGAATGGGCCAGAACCACTCAAACGCAAGGGGAAAGAACCGGCGAAACGCCCCAAACAGGCGGATGCTAAAGAGAAACACTCCGTCCAGCCCACTCTGTCGGAAGAAGAGGATGACTCTTTCGACTTACACCCCTTGGCCATCCTAGATGAATGGCAAGCTGACCACTCCTCAGAAGATGAGGAGGACTGGCCTGAGGCATCTTTTAAAGGAGCATCTCTCCTTCAAACTACTATGGGAGACCTCACAACCGAAGATACAGTACCCGGTTTGAATCCTTCTGGGGACGCTAAATCCTTTCTGGATACGCTGGGTCAACCTCTTTTTGACCCGAGACAGATTAGATATCCTCGATCATCTGAATGGTCACTCCCAGACCATCTCTCCCAGTATATCCATTTTTGGATCAGGAGACCACTAGACCGGGAAGTCCGCAAACGCCTAAGAGCCGAATGTCCTAGACCCACTCTGCCGGACAAGGTCGCTGTGACCCCGGAGTTTGATACGCTGCTCCACACATATCTAGCCAGATCCGGCCGTGACCCAAAAAAGGGCATTGAGCGCAGCCTACGCCTCACCCAGGACAAGATGCTAGACATCCTGGGGCCCTGGCTAAAATTCTACTACTGGCTGATGAAGCCCTCTCTAATGAAGGTCCTTTAGACCCATCTGTGAGAAGAGAATGGGCACTACGCTCCATGTGCCTGCTGGGCAATGCAAATACATCTCTCTGTACTGAGCGTAGAAAAGCAGTGCTGCTGCGCATGGATGCCAAGCTAGCCGACTTGGGAACTAAAGAATTGGGCCCCAATGCCAAGGGTCTGCTATTTGGAGAACCCTATATTAAAGAGTTACATAAACATGTAAACTTATACGCCACACTAAACAAGGCGCAGTCATCCATGAAAAGGGTATTTCATCATCAACCATCACGGGTTTTTGGCAGGGCTGGCCGTACAAGGGGTCGTGCAGTCAGCCGCTTCTGGTCCACAAGTCAACGCCAGAGAACCCCCACTCCATCATTCTTCCCCAACTATCAACCAAGGGGCTTTTACACCCAAAGGGCGGATGGGGGAAGAGGATACAGAGCCCGCGGAGGCAACAGATACCCAACAGGTGAGATTCCCTACCTTTCCTCTTTCTACTGTTTATCATGCGGGCAGGTTGTCACATTGTGTAGACATGTGGAAGATGCTGTCTTCAGATACCTGGGTTCTAAACACAGTTCAGGGTTATTCCATATCCTCACTATCCAACAATGTCAAAAGCTCAGTCTTCTTCTCGATTTTAGAACTACGTGCTCTACTAACAAAAGGAGCGATTCAACTCGCTCCACTCGACAAAGGCTTCCTCAGCTCCATCTTGGTCAAAAAGAAATCAGGGGAATTCTGCCCAGTAATCAACCTTCGCCAACTTAATACCTTTGTGATTTACAGACATTTCAAAATGGAAGGGATACATCTCCTCAGAGACATTCTCCGACCAGGCGATTGGTTCACCCGACTCAACCTCAAGGATGCTTACCTCTCTGTACCAGTACATCCATCCAGTCGGCGTTTTCTCCGCTTTCATTGGCACCACCGGATTTTCCAATTAACCTGCCATCCATTCGGCCTGAGTTCCGCCCTGTGGTGCTTCACCAAACTACTCAAGCCAGTCACCGCACATCTTCGAGAAAGAGGCATTCGTTGCTTGATCTACCTCGACGACCTCTTGCTACTCTGCGAAGACGTATCCAGACTGTTCACAGACGAACTATGCATCCTCATTGATCGAATCCTTGGGATTTGTCATCAACCAAGAGAAATCATCACTGTCCCCATCCAGAATCGTTCAATTTCTCGGCTTCGAGATCGACTCCTCAACCTGTGTTCCGGATCTTGGGTTCCGGATCTTCTGGACCTCTCCTGCCAACATCCTCTCCTTCTGCCTCCATGGTCCAATCTCCTAGAGGACCCTCAAGGGAACACTCATCCAATGATAATGCAAGGCCACCTCCACCTAGTAGCTTTGACTCTTTCAGGGGAACCTGGCATTTCGGAGGAACTCCTCTGGGATTCATGGGCCCTTGGAACCAGAAGATGCTACCTTTCCTCCTGGGGTACTTGGGGCAATTGGTGCCTGGAACGGCATACCGATCCCCTTACAGCCCCTAGACAATTCATATTGAATTTCCTCTCATCTATTTGACCTAGACCGATCATACCGATCCATCAACGTTGCCCGGTCAGCCATCTCGGCAGCCCATGTTCCCCTAGACGGAGCTCCAGTGGGCCAGGACCCGCTGGTTTGTAGACTATTGCGGGGCATTAAACTGGCTCGCCCCCCAACACCGAAATACTCCCATCTATGGGACGTTAATGTCATGATTCGTTTCCTAGAAACTTGGCCGAACAACGAGGATCTATCCCTCCGTCAACTCTCAGCAAAATTCACCCTGTTACTTTGCTTGGTGTCCTTCCGACGGGTATCAGATGTTCGAGCATTTGACCATGACGCTATCAACTTTTCACCAGAAGGTGTCACCTTTTCCGTGTCCAGACGGACAAAATCAAACTCCACTTCAGTATTTTACCCTTACTTCCCTAACCATCCAAAATTGTGTGTGGTATCACTTCTCTCTCGTTATTTATTACTCACCTCCTCTCTCCATTCAACCTCCTCCAGCCAACTATTGGTCTCATACGTCCGACCACATAATCCGGTGTCAACCACAACCATTGCCCGATTGGGTTTGGTGGTTGCTATCCCTGGCCGGGATTGAAGCCTCCTTCGGAGCCCACTCCATCAGGGGAGTGGCTGCATCGGGAGCATTCAACGCTGGAGCCTCACTTCGAGACATTCTTAACTCAGCAGACTGGTCCCGCGAACAGACGTTCCGCAACTTCTATTTTCATCCGGCTGTGCACGCTTCCTTAGCCCTTCTCGGGGAGCGTTAAAACAGCAAATACGAAGCCTCCTGTCATGTTATAAAATTGTAGATTATGCTAGCTTTAGTGTACCTATAAACTTCATTTTATTAATGACAGGAGGCAAGTATTTCCCACCCTTCACTTTCGTTCCCCCCCCCCCCCCCCCCAGGGTCGCCTCTGTAGGTAAGTTCATCTAGGACTAGAGTAAATACGCTATGTCTTGCTACCATGGGGCAATGGGTTACACTCTATGGGTGGATAGATTTACTCTATGTTGGAAGCGGGCTATAAAATATGATTTATAACAACTGGATGTCATAATTTGAAGCCCAATTCACGGATTAATCCTTGGTTTCGACTCAGCTCTCTCGTTTCAGCGTAAAGCTCCCTCAAGAGGTCAAGTCTAATTACGGTTCCATCCCAAGTATCATCTCTGCTCTTCAAGAAGACATGTTTACGTTCCTGTTCCCTCTCAAGCAACTTTCTCGTCTGGCATTCTGAATCTCTCATCTGGTTCCTCTTCAGTTTCCTGTTCCTATTTGTTCGCAGCCAGAAAGAGGAAGTGACATCACAGGGAGGGACTCTTATACCTTGTTATCTTTTTTCTGATTGGTTACCCTGTTACTAAGTAAAAAAAGTGCTGCTGTGAAGCTTAAGTAAAGAAAGTCTTAAGCAAATACTGGCCTCCTGTCATTAATAAAATTAAGATTATAGGTACACTAAAGCTAGCATAATCTACAATTATCTTATCTTTAACTTGGTTTTTAACTTGTCTTTGCAGTTAGTGGGACAGTTCATTGCTCGAGCAGTTGGCGATGGGATCCTGAGCAAAAATTATATAGATGGCTACAAAGGCACAGTGGATTGTGATCATTCTCGGTAGGTCTTACAGGAAGAAACTGAGAATAATTTTTGGGGCAGCTACAACAGGACATAAGAATGCATCTTGACGACATAATGTTTTTGCTAGTTGGCTAGGCTAGCTGTGGTCTTGTGTTTTCCCCACTCCCTCTCTGTGTCTTTAAGGTATTTTGTTGATTCTGAGAGTTTTTTCTTTTTTGGTAGTACTATAGAAGAATGACTATATAATTCTTTTAAAACAACACTCAAAGCACCATAGCCAGACACAGCAGAGCAGGGTTTAGTTTAGGGGGGGGAGGGATAATGGAATATCCTGCTTAGGAACCTCAGGCTCTCCAGCTTTAGTGGAGGTGGGGAGCAGTGCCTGGTGGAACCTAGGTAAAAAGTCAAACCATTTAAATAAATAAAATAAGTATCTTGATTTCTTACATTGTTTGGGTGCCAAGGCACTCCTAGCAGAGTAACCTTTACAGCGAACTTTAGTGGTTATGTTGCTTGGGGTGTTCCTTTACGTTCCAACACAACTCTACAGATATAAATGTACAACGATCATGCAGAGCTCGGGCAAGCTCCTGCCAGTTTCATTTGAACACTACTTGACCTTGCAAGTTGTAGAAGTTGGGGTTCATGTTTGCAAATGCATGATGATTTCTGGGATGATATGTCTGACAATGAAAATGAACAAAGCATGCTTGCTGGTTAAATTTCATTACGTCAAGGATTATGAAAATGGCACATTAATTTACATGAACTACACTGGCAGAGCCCATTATACTTCCAAATATGTATAAAGACATCAGATGTGTAATGAAAAGAAAAGAGTAACATAAATACTAGCTACTTTTTATTTTTTATTCTTTATTTTTGTCATCCTGCATGTGAATAAGACAAAACAGAGCAATCAAGGATCATCAGAAAAACACAACTGCATATGGAAAACATCATCACATAAAAGACTGCAGGCAGCATGAGTTAGGTACCTAGTACCAACTCAGTAGGTACCTAGTGTTACCTGAGTGGGTGCAAGGGGAACATAATGAGCCTACATTGCATTGTGATTGTATTTAGCCCACTAAGGGATACTAGCTACTCTTTACGTGCTGGAATACAGATATTTTCCTCTTAAGTGTCTTTGCTCCTTGGTCAGTTGGCTAATGCTCTAATTGTAGTAACTTTTCTGTCTTTTGAAGTTACTATAATGAGTACAGTTGAATTGGAATTGAGTAATATCTCATTGTATCCTACCTGTTAAAACACTGAGGGTGCTGATTAATGTTTGTTTTAAGATACTGACTTGTGATAGCAGTGGAGCTGGATTTAATCGGATTTGCTGGAACCTATGTTTTCTTTTCAGAGCGGCATTAAATCGAGCAACTGTTCTACTGAGTATGACTAAGGGAGGGAGGAAAATCGACAGTGTTTGGGGATCAGGTGGCGGACAGCAGCCAGTTAAGAAATTGGCTAAAGAGGTATGTATTATTTATTAACACGTTTATTGTGTTTCATGGTTCTATGCGTATTGAGTAATAATGAAAAATATACACCCTCCTTGGCACTCCATATGAATACCGGCTGTGTTGAGTTAGAATTGGTTAGTTTACTTACTCGGCCAACTTTTATTTAAATTTCATAGCTTGTCCTTCATCAATGGGGCATCAATGCATTTACACATTATTTAAAACACTTTTTTTTTTTTTTTTTATATATTATGCTCTCTATATAGAGCAAGTATGGTTTCTTGAGGTTTGAAATAATAAAATTAAATGTAGAAATTCACATGGAATTGGGTACCTCACATTTGGCTCCCAGTCAGTCATCATTATAAGTGTTGCCCTTTTCTGACATTGAAATAAATTTCGTATTTTTAGATAAGCTTTTAAAATAATGGAATATTTGTGGATGAACGGTTCAAGTAGTTTTTCTAAATTATTCATATATATTGTAATATATATATACGCACCCAAACTGTCCTAAAGCGTTTGAAATTCAATAATGGTTTCTTGCAGTTCGGATACTATAATTGTAACTGTATCATGACTATGACAAGGAAACGATTTAACTTTTATATTATCTCTGCCTGTGACAGATTGATATGTTACTGAAGGAGTATTTGCTTTCCAATGATGTATCCGAAGCAGAACGTTGTCTTCAAGAGCTAGAGGTTCCACACTTTCACCATGAACTTGTGTATGAAGTAAGGCTTATTACTGTGTAGTAGTACTTTGTATAATTAATGAGGCACTTATTACAAAAGCTCCTATTAGATTTATTGATTTGTCAGAGAATTTTCTCTCCCCTTCACCTGACAGCACATTTTGTATGCAGAGAATTGGTTGACAGGTGTTTCTCCTGCTTGCCTTCACGACAATGCTGTACAAGCGTATTTTGTGCTTTCGAAGAGAAATATACAGTCATTCCATTCAGACACCTATGCATTGGCATTAAATTCACAATTCTTGTGTAATAGGAGGGGTAAACCCTGCTCTGCTTCCAAAGGTTGGGTAGTGAAGCAATGGGCAGGAAGTGGGAGATGGGTTTTAACACCCATGAAAATGAAAAGATGGCGGCAGTATAGAGGTGGAGAGTGGGTTAGTAATTTTCCCCCTTTCTATGAGCTTGTCTCGGCAGGTTCACTTTAAGGAGCACAATCTTGCCTTTGGTTTCTAGTGTATTATACACTCGGTCAAGTTTAAGAGGTTTCCCAACGCACTTGTATTCATCTGTTTTTACAAACCTCCTGTTTGTGATATACATAGTGTGTCCTCATACACTAAAATCCACCGTTGGCTATATAATGAGAGGTCAACAGAACACCGCGAATTTCAGTACCATACTGTATTCCAATAAATATGCATTTAATACATTTTACACTGACATTTGTTTAAGGCCGAAAATGTCCTCTTTTATTAGCTGCAGAAATTGCCTCTTGAACTAATCAAGATAAACACTCTTTTTACCCAGCACATATTTCCTTGTTGGTGCTGGGACATATCTTAGATCTAAAGGTTTTATAAAGATGGATGGGTTTATTGATATTTAGTGGTTTGTACAAGATTATATTTAGGGGTGTATTAGTTGAAATGCCATTTTAGGTATTGTATGATTCTATTAAATCATGACTTTCTAAATTAAAGCCATTTGGCACAAAAAGTCTTATCAAGCTCGACCAACTGCTGGATGAGGTAGTTTGGATTTATTCCACATGAACTATTTAGCAAGTGATTGTCTCACCATGCTAAGACACTAGATGTATATTTAAACTCCTACCATCCTTAGCCAAATTCCCCCCCATCTCCCCCAAAAGAAAATATGGATTTATTTCCAGGTAGCCGGAGCTTTAAAATAGTGCTTGTAGCTCAGCCAGATACTCCAAAATATAAATGTTTGTGTTCCTTTAATGTTAAAGGGACACTATAGTCCCCAGAACAACTAGAGCTTAATGTAGTTGTTCTGGTGAGTATAATCATTGCCTTCAGGCATTTTCATGCAAACACTGCCTTTTCAGAGAAAAGGCAGTGTTTACATTGCCCCTAAGGACACCTCCAAGTGGCCACTCCTCAGATGGCCACTGGAGGGGCTTCCTGGCTCAGTGCTGTACAGTAGGCAGCACTGCTGTTCAGCATCTCCAAGCTCTGCTTGGGGACGCTGAATTTTTGCTCATAGAGATGCATTGATTCAATGCATCTCTATGAGAAGGAGGTGCTGAATGGCCAAAACTGTGTTTGGCTCCGCCCCCTTGCTGACTTTATCCAATCCAATGCTTTGCCCCACTTAACTAATAAGAAAACTTACCTTATTTCCAGTGCCACTCTGGTCCACCGGCTCTGGCCCCACCCTGACCCGCCTCCTTGGCTGATATCAGAATGGATGATCTCAGGCAATCTCAATGCTTTCCCATAGGGGGACGGCCAAACGCCGCTCTAGCCAATCAGCATCTCCTCATAGAAATGCATTGAATCAATGCATCTCTATGGGGAGCATTAAGCGTCTGCATGCAGAGTGTGGAGAAGCTGAATGGTGTGCAGCACTGACCCGAGGAAGCATCTCCAGTGGCCGCCTGATGAGTGGCCACTAGAGGTGTTCCTAGGCAGTAATGTAAACACTGTATTTTTTTTTTTTTTTTTTTTTAAAGGCAGTGTTTACATTAAAAAGCCTGCAGGGACTGACAATACTCACCAGAAAAGTTTTAATAAGCTGTAGTTGTTCTGGTGATTATAGTGTCCCTTTAACATTAAGTAGTAGGGGGAAAAAACGCAATTTTGTGTATAGATTGCAAAAAAACGTTAGTAGCACAAGAAATGTAAGACTAAATGTCCCTTCTTGTGTCTACACAGGGTCAGAAATATAAGCATTGAGGCAGAAATACTATTTGTTCTGTTATTAGAATTCGATATATAGTGGCCTTTTTGTTAGGAATGTAATGATTGCATTTTGTTATATTTGAGACTATAGCACCCTTCACTAGATCAGTCTTCATGGTTTTCTACTTTTTCATTGTTCTTTTTTTCACTCTACTTATAGGCAATCCTGATGGTTCTTGAAGCAACTGGAGATACAACATACAAACTAATGCTGAATTTGTTGGACGCCTTATGGAAGTCGGCAGTTATTACTTTGGATCAGATGAAAAGGGTAATGCTCTAGTAAATACTGTCTGAAACTGCATGTAGTCTATATCATTAACATTTACATGATAATGAGGAGAGACTCTGGTTAATGACTGTCGAGTGTCTTCTGATGATCTAAACGGCTGTTCCTTACTTTTTTATTGCAAGCTCCTTTTTATTTTTTTATTTTTTTTTAATGCTCTCTCAAATATCTTTCACTTATCGTATGTGTAGGGTACTTATTCCATTTAAGACTAGCTGGTAAATACGATGGTAGTATATAAAGACACAGTTCAAACTACTTCCTAATTGGAGATATGCATGCTCCTTTCCCCTCTGTTCCCTCCCCAATCTCCGTACAGTAGGACGTGGTGTCCTTTGATGCATATTCTGTTACTCAGGTTTTTCTTTTGTGTAGAGAGAGGTGGACTTCCATTGGTAATCATGTATTGCTACATGGCTCTGGTATTTTGACTCCTATTTTTGAGATCCCTTCATTATTCAGTATTACTTGGTGATTAGAATGATGACCTCTAGTGGACACGGCAGGGACTGCATTTATTTCACTAAGATGACCCCTAGTGGTCTACATGAGATTCATATTGACCTTGCCATTATGACCTCTACTGGTCAAGACTTGAACCACATAGAGGTCATATTGGCACTTCATGAGGATGACCCCTAGTGCTTGAAACAAGATATACATAGACGTATGTCTTTCTTGGTTTCTTTTTGACTTACCGTAAATACTCGAGTATAAGCAGAGTTTTTCAGCACATTTTTTGTGCTGAAAAACCCCAACTCGGCTTATACTCGAGTCACTGTCTGTATTATGGCAATTTACATTGCCATAATACAGACAATGGGGCTGTGTGCAGTTACTTACCTCTCCTGCAGCTCCTGTCAGCTCTCTCCTCCTCCGCGGCGGTCCGTTCAGCACCTCTGTCAGCTCCCAGTGTAAGTCTCTCGAGAGCCACGGGGTCATAGTGCGGCTCTTGCAAGACTTACAGTGTGAGCTGACAGAAGAGCTGCACGGACCGGCGCTGAGGAGAAGGGAGCTGACAGGAGCTGCAGGAGAGGTAAGTGCTCTCTGCCAGTCCCCCCCCCACTGAACTGCCAATGCCACTGGACCACCAGGGAAGGAGAGCCCCCCTCCCTGCCATGTATCAAGCAGGGAGGGGGACCAAAAATAAATAAATAATAAAATAATAATAAATATAATAATACAAATAAATAATATAACAAAAAAAAAAATTCAAATAATAATAATAATAATAATAAAAAAAAAATTAAAAATGCCCACCCCCCACCAGGGCTCTGCATCACACACACACACACACACTGCACTCATACACACACACTGCACTCATACACACACACTCTGCACTCATACACACACACTCTGCACTCATACACACACACTCTGCACTCATACACACACACTCTGCACTCATACACACACACTCTGCACTCATACACACACACTGCACTCATACACACACACACACACTGCACTCATACACACACACTGCACACATACACACACACACACACACACACTGCACACATACACACACTGCACTCACACTCATACACACACTGCACTCACACTCATACACACACACACTGCACTCATACACATACACACACACACTGCACTCATTATATACACACACTGTAAATAAATATTCAATTAATATAATTTTTTTTAGGATCTAATTTTATTTAGAAATTTACCAGTAGCTGCTGCATTTCCCACCCTGGTCTTATACTCGAGTCAATACGTTTTCCCAGTTTTTTGGGGTAAAATTAGGGGCCTCGGCTTATATTCGGGTCGGCTTATACTCGAGTATATACGGTATTTTTTTTATTTGCTCTCATATATATGAGAACACTAATAAATAGCTGTAAGAATACTATTGATTCAAAAAAATAAATAAAAAAATTCCTTATTAAAAATTGACTAAGCGTGTGACTATTTTTATATATAGATTCCTTTGACTTTGACTAGGAGCCTTATCATCAGTACTTACCTTATGGAATTTGGCCTCAACTTGTAAAATTTTACAAATGTAAATGTTTTTAGATTATTGTACTATTAAAGGACCACTATAGGGCCAGGAATACACACATATATTCCGGACCCTATAGTGTTAAAACCACCATCTGGCCCCCTCTTGCCTCCCTAAATATAGTAAAATCTTACTTGTATTCAAGTCTGCAGCTGATGGCTATGCCCCGGCTTGCCTGAGGACATCATCAGAAGTGGTTGTCTGAGCCAATCACCATTCCCCAAAGGATTGGCTGAGATTGTCAAGGAGGCAGATCAGGGGCAGAGCCAACACAAGTCAATCACAGCCCTGGCCAATCAGCATATCCTCATAAAGATGAATTTAATAAATGCATCTCTACATGGAAAGTTTGGTGTCTGCATATACAGGGTGGAGACACTGAATGTCAGTCACACTGTGCAGCAATGCCCCAGAAAGCACCTCTAGTAGCCATCTGAGGAGTGGCCAGTGACATTATCACTAGGCTGTAATGTAAACACTGAATTTTCTCTGAAAAGAAAATGTTTACAGCAAAAAGCCTGAAGGGAATGATTCAATAAATACAATACGCTGTAGTTGTTCTGGTGGCTATAGTGTCCTGTTAAGTTTTAGTGTTTACAACATTTTCCAAGTGTTGTAAGACATCACCGTTCATTTCCCTGTTTAGGACATGCAGGCAGATGCAATTTCACGGTTATGACACACAAATTATTTGCACATTTCTAATGCTTTCATTGTGTAATCCAGGTGATGGCAATTATTTCCTCCTCTTTTTCAGGGCTATGATCGGATTTACAGTGAAATTCCCGATATTAATTTGGATGCGCCACATGCATACTCTGTACTAGAACGGTTTGTGGAAGACTGTTTCAAGGCTGGGATTATTTCCAAACAAATAAGAGACCTTTGTCCTTCCAGGTGACCTTTTCTTTTCTTAAAATCACTAATGCTACATGAGTAGAACTCACTCTATCTCATATATCTCATATTTACATATATATAATTTTCTAATCTTCTGGTTTCCTGGCCACATCAATATTAGACAGTCATACTCAAAACCGACCCCAGAAAGAAAAATGCAGTCAATGAATCCAGTTTTATTCTTCTATATCCTTTAACTATTCCAAGAATGCGTTTAATAAAACTCCACTAGTAACAGAGGTTTCAGAAATCCCTCATTTAAAAATAATAAAACAAAAACAGGCCCAGTGTTTCATCAAGATTTCCTCTTTCCCCAGACACTTGGTGAAGGTCTTACTGCATGTCTAAGGTCTTAGACACCTTCCTTAACCCTCACATAGCCAGAGATCTTTCATTTTGGATCATACTGTAAACTAGCTGTCACGTACATTTAGCCAGAAGCCTTGGTGCCAAAAAGAGCAATATTTTAAGTAAATGTATACAAATGGTATTGCATTCTCAGGTCCGTAATTAGTTCAGGTTATCACAACTTAAGTTTATTATTAAAACTCATGACATATACAAATAAAAAGAAAGAAATACAAGTATACCTGGAGGGTACACAAAATTTGAATAGTACACCTGCTGGTTACTAGTATAATGTTAGCAATCCATAAAGAGTAAAATCTAACTTTTAATAATCTAGAAGAGGGTGGCTGTATATGCATCTACAAATCGCATTTGCAGCATCATCCCTGTCTGTCTCCCTTACCCTCCCCTATGCTAGTCCCGAAGCGCGTTTTGCCGAAAATCGGCTCTTCCAAGGGAACTGGGAACGGACTTAACCGTTGTTTAAATATCCCACCCTCTCTCTTGATTGGCTGTGAGTCTTGCCAGAGTGAGAGAGGGGGGTGGAGCCTAGCCTCTTTCACAGTTTAACCCTAGGTGGTCCGGAATACTGTGAAAGAGGATAGGACAGTTATTATTATATACATTTGTTTGCTTTTAAATTGATTATTAAAATTTAAATTTTACTCTTTATGGATTGCTAACATTATACTAGTAACCTGCAGGTGTACTATTCGAATTTTCTGTACCCTCCAGGTATACTTGTATTTCTTTATTTTTATTTGTTATTCAGTAGGGGTTACCCCCTATCTTGTTTCAGCGATCTGACACACTCTCTATCTTTTTCTTTCTAATTAATTCATGACATATGCAAAAAGCCTTTATCCAGCAAATAAAGATCTGTTAATGCAATACACTGTGGGTGGAAGATGTAAGTCACCATTTAGTGCTAACATGATAAAGGTTTCATTATTGTGAATTAATTATTTCGTGCAATCAAAGTACCCTGATTAGCTTTGGGTAGGGTCTCTTTTTGAGGCATCATCTTCCTTCACACATTCCTTAAATGACAACAGTCCCCTCAAAACTATATTTTAATCTAAAATTCCATTCATCATGTTTCAGCCTTATTGGGCTGTTTTTATAGCACCAGCAGTTTCCTTGTCAACTCTCCTGTACTCTTCCTGGTTTGTGAATCAAGCGATCTAGCACTAAAAAGAAAAAGACAATCAGCAGAAAAATCACATCTGGGATGGTTATTTCAAGATTCTTTTACATTTTGGATAAATATTTTTCTACCAATGGCTAAAGAGTGAAGGGCTCTATAAAAGGCCTTTTTCAGTTGCGTGCCAATTACACTTTAAATTTGTTACAGCCATGGTTCGCATTTTCTTAGTCTTGTGTTTGCTCATTAATTATAATCCCGGAATTTTTATTTTTTCCTTTTGCAGAGGAAGAAAACGCTTTGTAAGTGAAGGAGATGGGGGTCGTCTGAAATGCGAGAGCTACTAGGGAGAAAAAGCATAACAGAATCAGACGTGAAAGGAAGGAAATTTGAATTTACAAAGCACGGTTCATGTTTTATACATTTCTCTCTCTCTCTTTCTCTCTCACACACACAGTTCTGGGGACAAAGCCTTTCTAAACTACTTTTTATATGTTCAATTTCACAAGTAAGAGATGGAGGCTTGAACAGGGAAAATCCACATGTGAGTGGTGTGAATAAGCTAACTTTCTGTAAATCTGTTAGGCCCAATCATTCCATGTTTGGCATCATTGCTCACCTGCCACTTTTTTTTCTTTCAAAGTCAGTGTTTTGTGGTAAATTCACTGGTTCATACAGAGCTTTATAATACTGGGAAATGTGTTGCCCAGACTCCGCGTTGGCTGCTGCTGTTGAAATTATAATTTTGTTTTGCTTTTGGTGGTGTAAATGAATGAAATTAGATTTTTTTTTTTTTTTGGCGTAATTGTTCTGCTTGCTAAGGGGATGCTTATTCCGCCCCCTTGAAGCAGGTGAGGATGGGAAAATTGAAATATTTTTATTCATCTTTCCAGAGAACATATTACTTTTGACATGACCGTTCAGAATATGGTGGCTGGAACATCTATTTTTCTACAAAAGACTAACTGGAAATATGAACAGAATTCTGTTAGAATGTGTGTGAATATATTTCTGGGGAAAAAAAAAAAAGTTTAAATAAACACATTTAGTGATGCAGAATGTTTGGTCATTGTGTAAGTGAATTATTGGTATTGTAAGAACAAGTAATTCCTGGATGACGGGTCTAGATGAGATACAGAACATTTTACTGGGCCTCACCTTGTAGTGGGAGGAAATGCAAAAATAACTAAATTTACTTTCCAGTCTGCAGAATCTTGATTTTCCTGTAATTCACTCAAAACTGATGTAGAGGACCTGCGGATATTAGTTACTCAAAAGGCTATAATTGTTTCATATTATAACATTATACTAAAATATACCAGACCATTACAAATGATTTATTCATTAACAGGACTGTACAAATAACAAGGGTTTGAGAGGAAAAAAAAGAGTTTACTTATAGCAGAGGAAATGTTTAATACAAAAGAGCGTTAAAGATACACGATTTTCTGCCTAGGGATGTTCTATAAAATTCAGAAAAACAAATTACTGGTGTTTTGTTAATTTTCTTGCGCCCCCAATGTTTGTTAAATGGACTCTCCAGTGCCAGGAAAACAATTTGTTTTCCTGGCACTGCAGGTCCCCTCTCCCTCCCACCTCCGGTTGCTGAAAGGGTGAAAACCCCTTCAGTCACTTACCAGAGGCAGCGACATGTCCCACGTCGCTGCTTCTTCCTCCGCCGCCGCTCCTCCTCTGTATTATGTCGGCCGGTGGGCGAGACTGATCCCGCCCACCGGCCGGGGAGACCTAATGCGCATGCGCGGCAATGCCGCGCATGCGCATTAGAGCTCCCCATAGGAAAGCATTGAAAATGCTTTTCAATGCTTTCCTATGGGGAATTAAGTGACGCTGGAGGTCCTCACACAGCGCGAGGACGTCCAGCGACGCTCTAGCACAGGTTTTCTGTGCTATGATGCAGGAAGTGCCCTCTAGTGGCAGTCTAGTAGACAGCCACTAGAGGTGGAGTTAACCCTGCAAGGTAGTGGGAGTTGGCACCCAGACCACTCCAATGGGCAGAAGTGGTCTGGGTGCCTGGAGTGTCCCTTTTAAGGACATCATTCCACAATATTTAAAGTCAATCCGATACGATTAGTCAGGCCTTAAAAATGACTTACCACAGCAAATCCGGAGAGTCCATGGCACACTCACCAGTGGCAAGTGGAAATTCTTATCCCTTTTTAACATGTCTGCTTGCAAGTTGCTATGGAAAGAAACATTTAACAGTGTAAATGGAAAAAGATGTAGACCACAGCAGCTGTCATACTAGGATATTCCTCCGTGATAAATGTGAAAAACTTCCATGGTCATAAATGTTTACCTATGAATTTACCAACAACATGGCTGCACAATCTGTATTTATAAAATACTGTGTTTTTTTATGTATTTACATGGAAGAATTGTTTGTTTGGGTATATGCTATTTGTGGATGGCCAGAATGGCAAATCAAGTTACCTGATCACTTACCTGCATTTATTGCCAAATATGCCCATGAGCCCATAACTGCTTATGTATTTATGGTACAAGCTACAGATCAGTTGCAGATTCATAAATAGTAACCCACAGAGTTAACTGCACATGTAAACTCCATGACAGGTGATGAGATATTTTAGAACATTCTTATTTTTAAACAGTTTGAGGGTTCTGCGCAGTATCTTAGCTGTTCCTACAACTGCACTCTTCTGGACAGCAATCTCAGATGTCCCACCTGGAATATGTTGTCTGTTGAAGCCACTCCCCCAACCTGGGAGTCACAGCCCTGAGTGCTCCAATCACAAATGGGACTTCTACTGCCTTCACTTTCCACATCCTTTCTATTTCTTCTTTCAGTCCTTGGTATTTCTCCACCTTCTCATGTTCCTTCTTCCTGTTGTTATAGTCATTGGGTATTGTCACATCCACCACGACTGCAGTCTTCCGTTCCTTGTCTACCACCACGATGTCAGGTTGGTTGGCCAGCACTTGCTTTTCTGTCTGGATCTTGAAGTCCCACATGATCTTAGCCCTGCCATTCTCAACTACCCTTTGTGGTATCTCCCATCTGGACTTAGGCAGGTCCAATCCATATTCTGTGCAGATGTTTCGGTACACAGTCCCAGCAACTTGTTTGTGTCTCTCTGTGTATGCTGTTCCTGCTAACCTCTTGCTTCTGGCTACTGGACTGTCTCAGATGCCTCTTTGCAAAGTCTGCACCTTGGGTCTTGCCTGGTGTGGTAGACTCCAGCTTCTATTGGTCTGGTGCTGAGTGCCTGTTCCTGTGCTGCTAGGATTGGTGCCACAGTGCTGTCTTTTCAGTCCTGCGTTTTCCAACCACTGGTAGGATTTTGTCATGTGAGCCACATCCACTATCTGCTGGTGGTACACCCCATGGAGAGGTTTGTCTTGCCAAGGAACCTTCTCTTTTTTTGCATCCTCGATCTGTTGAAGTCTCAGGCATTCCCTTAGCAGTTCATCTTTGGGAGCCATCTTCCTGATGTACTTGTGGATGCTCTGTGTTTCATCCAGGACTGTGGCCTTGACACTCATCAGGCCCCGGCCTCCTTCCTTCCGGCTGGTATACAGTCTCTGGGTGCTGGATTTCGGGTGGAATCCTCCATTCATATTGAGTAGTTTCCTGTTCTTGACATCCATAGTGACCAGTTCATCTCTTGGCCAGGTCTTATTCCAGCTGGGTACCTGTTGACCGGTAGGGCATATGTGCTGATGGCTTGGATCTTGTTCTTGCCATTAAGCTGGGACTTCAGGACCTGTCTGAATCTTTGGAGGTACTTGGATGTTGCTATCCTCCTTGCCTCTTCCTCATGGTTGCCATGCTTTTGTGGTACCCCCAGATACTTGTAGTTGCTCTCTACAGCTTCTATTTGGCCTTCTGGAACTTCAACTCCTTCTGTCCTGATCATCTTCCCTCTTTTTGCTATCATCCGCCCGCACTTCTCTAGTCCAAACGACATTCCGGTGTCATTGCTGTATAATATAGATATCTATATCTCCTGCACTCCACCAAAACTACTGTATTGCCTGGTGCTTGTCCAGCCAAAATACAAAAATATATAAAAGGATAGCACTTCAGGGAATCGAAATAAGACTTAACTTTTATTACCTTATTTTAAATGAAAAATGTAAATGTTTCAGCTTGATTTCCTCAAGTCCAGATGAAAGCTTGAGGGAATCAAGCTGAAACGTTGACATTTTAAAGGGACACTATAGTCACCAGAACAACTACAGCTTATTGAATTTGTTCTGGTGAGTAGAATCATTACCTTCAGGCTTTTTGCTGTAAACACAATCGTTTCAGAGAAAATGCAATGTTTACATTACAGCCTAGTGATAACTTCACTGGCCACTCCTCAGATGGCTGTTAGAGATCCTTCCTGGGTCATGGCTGCCTAAAATGCATCCAAACATTCAGTATCTCCTCCCTCTGCATGCAGACACTGAACTTTCCTCATAGAGATTCATTGATTCAATTCATCTCTATGAGGAGATGCTGATTGGCCAGGGCTGTGTTTGAATCATGCTGGCTCTGCCCCTGATCTGCCTCCTTGTCAGTCTAAGCCAATCCTATGGGGAAGCATTGTGATTGCAGACTGTTTGTTTGTTTTTCTGAGTCTAACAGCATGCAGAGTTACAGCTTCAGGCTTGAATACAGTACATTTTTTTAACTATATTTATAGAGGCATGGGGGGCTAGATGGTGGTGTTAACACTATAGGGTCAGGAATACATGTGTGTGTTCCTGACCCTATAGTGATTCTTTAAATTTAAAATAAGGTAATAAAAGTTAAGTCTTATTTCAAGTATAATCACTGAGGAAGTCCTGTGGACGAAACGCGTCGGATTATACCATTGGAGGACTTGCTATTGTTTCTTTTTAATACCACCTTGCAGTGGATTATATGCTGTTTTACCTGGACCTTTTTGTAAGTGCATTATAAAATAAATTCTTTGCAGTTTTATTTCTGTCTGCACTATTATCTGGTTTCTTTACTTTACATGTGAGAAAGAAGACTCCTCTAATATATTCTGAAGACCACTTCTGACTAAGGATGATGGGCCTGATCTCTTGTGAGTTTTATATAGTCATCCTGTGTGTCCTTATATTTTATTTTGTATTACACTATGTGCGATTTATATATCTTTCTGCAGATATCGCCCATCACGTTATAATAAGGTTATATATATATACTTATATCTACACCTTAGAAGTGTTTTTCTCTTCTGCTCTGCATTCCTACTTATTTGTTTTTGTTGTACTTATTTCAAGTCCCTAGAGTGCTCTTTTTTTAATATAAATAAATTTATATTATATATATATATATATATATATAATATAATCTCTATATCAAATAAGTCCATAGCAAGCCAGTAACCATTTCATGCTGATGAGTTGAAATAACAATGAAACAGCTGTCCATGAGTGGTTCACTGGCATTGCACCTCTTCCTAAGTTGTTGTATGCAGCAGACACATACTCCAAGGAATCCATGTATAAAGTGGAATTATGCGGCAAAACTGGGGTTCTTTGTTGAGCTTGTCTGCATACGCCTACCCAGAATCCCTTGCAGTATTGAGTGCACTGTTAAAGTGTGATTTCTGTGGCAAAAGCAAATCTTATGGCTTGCTTGGTGTGTGCATTTGTGTTTAACATTGCAATAAAAAAATACATATATATTTATTTTGTTTTACCCTGTATTCTTTTCACACATTTAACTATGGCTTAACATTTAATTGACAGGGTGTGTTTGTGAACACTCCTTGTTTTTGTACACAGGCCCCACTATTTTTTAAATACACCAGCATTTCTCTGGTTTTCAAAATACAGAAGAACCTGGTGATAAATAAGCTACATCTTTTCAGCGTTGTGTTTAAAAATGCATACACAATATCTGTCTTATCAGCCAGCTCTCTGATATTGGCTGAATAATATAAAGTAGCCAGCACTTAATCAATGTTGTTCAGCACATGTGGGTGTAAGAGACCCTGGGTCCACAGACCAGCAGCAAAATAAATACACAGATCATGGACCAGCACACCACGGTATCTAAAAACCCTTCCATAATATCTGATATTTAGCTGGACATGGCACGTCTAGAAATAACCCTTTCAATAACTATTATTATGTATATAGCGCCAAGAAATTCCGCAGCTCTTAACAATGGGTGGACGAACAGGCATGTAGTTGTAATCAGACAAGTTGGACATACAGGAACAGAGGGGTTGAGGGCCCTGCTCAATGAGCTTACACGCTAGAGGGAGTGGGGTAAAATGACACAAAAGGTAAGGATAGTATTAGACTAATGACAGTTACAAGAGAGGAATCAGTCAACAGTTTAATTGATACGCTTTTTATGAAGAAGTGGGTTTTTAGTGATTTTTTTTGGAGGAGTGGAGACTGGGTAAGCATCTAACGGAGGAGGGAAGCGAGTTCCACAGGAACGGTGCAGCCTTCGTGAAGTCTTGAAGGCGAGCATCAGAGGTGGGAGTACGGACAGAAGATAGACTTAAGCCTTCAGCAGAGCGTAAGGGCCATATTGAATTCTCTACATTATGCTACAGACTGCAACTGCCTTCCGTTATTAAGACTTAAACTAGTTACATTAATAACTTTTTATGCCTCAGCACGTGGGGTGAGGAAATAAGATGGAACTGAATAACATGGGGATCTGTCCTACAGCTGATTGAGAAGCATTGGAAAGCATTTGCGTGCATGTGCTTGCAGCCCCAACACAGAGGATTCTTACTGAGAAGCCTTACATTGGTGTATTCTCCTGCACAGGCAGAGAAAAGGGGATGGCTTTAGAGATATGAAGATATTTTGCAAACAATTTTTTACATTTATGTAATATAAAAATAACCAAAATTTGAATGCATATTTCCATTGGCAGTATATCTGCTAAATAGTGATAAAACCCCTACATTTGGGCAATGGATTGTTCCTTAGATCAAAAAAATTAACATGCATGTGTTTGTTTTTCCCCATTTTCTTTGGGGGTATGTGGATAAATCACTTGTAAAAGCTGCAGACCTTTCTCAGTAAGAGTGCGTGAGCAGCTCATTGAGAAAGGGGGAAGGCCGTAAGGCTCTAGTTCAGCGCACCAGCGCTGAAGAGGTAGATAACCTTCTGCGGATGTTTCTGCCCCAGTTATAAAAATCTGAACTTTCTCAACACAAACTGTCAACATTACAAACGTCAAGATTACAAACATTTCTGGAGTGTTCCTTTAATGCTGCTAATAGGTGATGTGTGCCATGAACACATGCATAATGGTGGCATTGCAGTGTATTTCTTAAGGTATATGTTATCGTTTTGCTAGTTATAGCTACAAAGCAGATGTATCCTTTAATGGTATAATTCACGCACAAACACCTGTACATGATGAGCATTCGTTATTTGTTGGGTATCCCTTATTTACCCTTTGAGGTACATTGAAGTCTTGAATTGACTAAATTTACAAAAGTTCTGTTTAAGTGACGACGACTCCTGTTCAAAAGGATTTTGATCACAGAAACTTGTGTTTAAGGTAATGTAAGAACAATTGCAGGGCTGGGTCCCAAGCAAAAGACAGACATCTGAATTTGGACAGGTAAGTAAACAAAACACTTTTATACTGTTTAACCAACTTTTCTTATAGTACAGAAGCCAACAGTGTGCAGTGTGGGGTGTAACAAAAGGAGATGCTTAAGTGGTTGGTGAGTGGGGTGCTACTTACAGCCTGAAAGCATCAGCTGGCACTTAGTAACTCTAGACCAAGGCTTTCTGATTTAAGCCTTGGACTGTATCAGAAGTAGCTGGGCAGAGCGAATAGGTGCCGGATTCAAGACTGCTATTAGAATGTTAATTAATGGCTTAACCTCTTGACTTCCTTGCATCATAACTTCATTCTGAAGAAGTGGTTATGGTGTCCTGGAATGTCCCTTTAATGTCAACAAATGAGATTTGTAATTTCCCTAAAAGACTGTGCTTTAGACAGAGTATAATTCAGTTAGCTATTATCTTCTGCCCCTATCTACATTTCTATTTAGCTTGGTTTTCTAAGGAAAAACATTTCAACTTTGACATAACCCGACACTGTTGGACATCAGAGGCCAAAATAGTCTACCTGGAAAAAACAGCTCAACTAAAAGGCATCGTGTAACACACAAGGGGTTTATTAATTAAATACCCAATTAAAGTAAATTTAGAAACTAAAAATGGTCATTCTGTGACTACGGTAGTGCTATAATAGAGCTTTCTTTGCCTAAATGTATTAATTTGCTTTCTAATTAACGACAGCTTGATTTGTAGTGAATAAATCATAACATTCACTTGTTAAGTGTTCAGTTCCACAAAGAAGTCTTAAAGTAGCACTATCACCATCTGGGGACTTTGCAGAATTTGAGAAGACCCCTGATGCCATCACTGGTGGCTGGGGTGGTAGGGAAAGGTGAGTTCTACTTTCCTCTCAGGTGCCTCCATCTTCCCGTGGGCCCTCTTCAGCGGAAAAGACACCACTGCATTGAGGTCTATGGAGAATCCTGTGAGACAGTCGATGGACAGAGCCAAGTCCCTGTAGCCATCACTGGTAACGGCTGTCAGGATTGACACTGTAGCGCCACTCAGTGTCGAAGAAAGTCAGGTGTAGGAAAAATACATAAGACAAAGTAATCCATGCTTTGTATTATATTTTCAGTTACAAATTAATGGGGGGAAAAAAAAAAGACAGTAGGAAAAAGGAAGTGATTGGGAAAAAGTAAATATGGCATGACAGTGCAGCTTTAAGTACTCAAAAGGTGGGGCATTTACCATGGAAACCAGTGGGCACATTCCATTGGCGACGCCTCTCCTTTTACAATCTGCACCACTTTTTAGAACAGAACACATTTTGCTAAATCTCCCCCATTGCTCCAGAATTGCTCATTACACCATATACCAAACACAGGCTCCCATCTCTGAGTAGGGGAATGTCCTTTTTGCTGCAGTGCAGAATTATAGGGACCTCCTTACCTCATTATAGATTGAAGGGCACTTTAACTTTGCAAGGTTATTGTCTGCTCTCTGTTTGACCCCATTGAGATTTTTAACCTAGTCCCCATATCTCTATTCTGGCATAAAGTGTCCTGTACAAACCTTTAAATGAGTGGGACATTGCATTATGACATCAGATATTTAAAGTTTGGTTTATTCCTTCAGAGGTCTAACGAATGGACCTATTAATGGTAATTTTTTAAAATCACTTTATAAAAATACATGACATTTTATGGGATCAATATCACAATTACAAATGTGCATCTGTGCAGACAAAGGCACATGGTATTTTAAGTTCCTGATGACTATTTGTTTTATTTTGGGCTTGTTCTAAACATCATAAATCTTTTGTATATTCATTTCCAAGATATTTTTTGAGAGCCTGTAAAATCCAAGAAGCTTGAAAGTTGTCTGTACATAGACTAAATGCCTGTATTAATGGATTACAGAGTAAAAGATACGCAAAAATGGATTAAGTGATATCACTTGTCCTGTTGTTCGCTGCTACTCAGAAAGGCTCACATTTGATTTTATATATCCTGTACTATTACATAAGGAAGAATCGGTTGCATTTGGTGGGAACCACCCATAGGACATATTATATAGTGCTTTTCTGATCTTAGGTTCATCATAAACTCGTTTTGCTAAACCTATGAGAATCATGGATAACCAAACTGTCATGATGAACTTCCATAGGAGTAATGCTACAGCTAAAGATGGAGGGAAAGGTGTGATGACCAAAATCACTGGCTACTTCCTCACAGTTTAGCAGAGGCTATGAAGACTCATTACCTGTTACTTATGTTAGAAAAGCATTACAAATGTATTATTTTTCATGCTCTTTATTAAGTTATAAATAGAAAGTGCATAAATTGCTCTAGTGATATGATCAAGCAGCAGGCACCCCGTTTAAAACAGACACATGCTTTTAACTGAATAAAGCATGGGTTTGCAGTGTACTATACATGTCTGACTAGAATAGTTAAGAAGAAAAGAATGTTGAGTTTTCATCTTTTGGGGCAATTCTTTTCTCTGGGTGGGATTGCAAAGGGATCTTCCACTGCCTGTACAGATTAATGCAGCACATTACTCTCGCTAAACAATCAAAAACATTCTGCTCAATTTGTGCCTATATTCTGACCATCTTACATGAACCAATCAAGATTCTTAGGACTGGTTCAAGGGTTGCTCGCGCTGAGCAAGTTCCTGCTGGCGAATAGTGTTCTGGGCATCACGTTGCATCTTTTCCAGTTTGGCAAGGGTCACTGATTTCAGAGGCAGCAACTTTGGTTTGCATAAGACCATTGTGGGGAGATCCTCCACACACAGCTGTCCTATGAAGGGACACATCGAAAACAGAATTAGAAGACATGAAGCCACATTGGTTAGAAGGAATAATACTTCATATTTAGAAACTAACAGGAACCTAGAAAACCAAAACAAAGGGAGGGGGAGTGTTGGTTGATAGATCTCACCCAGCTCCTTGCGTCAATGGATGTTGCTGAAGACGCATGAGATCTCTAGAAAGCCGGGCCATTGCAGGATATTTATATTTTACATTATTTGCATAAATATATTAGTGTTTGAACATTATTTTAAATAAATTGAAAAATAAAACCAAGCCTGTCATATGACAACTTGTAGACTTGTGCATTAATGTGCATGTTATGGTTACAAGTCTGAAGCCTAAATCAGACACTATTACTAGTTAATGTTATTCACAAAAGTTACAATCGGGATATACATTCCCTATAGACATGAATATTTGATAGTATTTCACCTTGTTTAGGAAGCACCTCACGAAACATGGATTTCACCTCTGGCATCTTGAAAATCGTCTCTGTAAACACCAATATAAGCAAAGATCACTAATGAATACTCTGCAACTACCACATATTCAAGGTAACCTGTCTGTGAAAGATGAAATGTGGGATGCACACAATATGGACCCAACACTTACACAGGTGTGAATGAAGCTTTAGCAACACAAAAGGTTAAAAGGTAGTGTGTTGATATCTCATCCTATCCCAGTATCTCTCTTATCCCAGTGTCTGTCTCACCCTGTCACGGTAACTCTCTTATCCCAGTGTCTGTCTCACCCTGTCACGGTAACTCTCTTATCCCAGTGTCTGTCTCACCCTGTCACGGTAACTCTCTTATCCCAGTGTCTGTCTCACCCTGTCACGGTAACTCTCTTATCCCAGTGTCTGTCTCACCCTGTCACGGTAACTCTCTTATCCCAGTGTCTGTCTCACCCTGTCACGGTAACTCTCTTATCCCAGTGTCTGTCTCACCCTGTCACGGTAACTCTCTTATCCCAGTGTCTGTCTCATCCTGTCCCGGTATCTCTCTTATCCCAGTGTCTGTCTCACCCTGTCCCGGTATCTCTCTTATCCCAGTGTCTGTCTCACCCTGTCCCGGTATCTCTCTTATCCCAGTGTCTGTCTCACCCTGTCCCGGTATCTCCTTTATCCCAGTGTCTGTCTCACCCTGTCCCGGTATCTCTCTTATCCCAGTGTCTGTCTCACCCTGTCCTGGTATCTCTCTTATCCCAGTGTCTGTCTCACCCTGTCCCGGTATCTCTCTTATCCCAGTGTCTGTCTCACCCTGTCCCGGTATCTCTCTTATCCCAGTGTCTGTCTCATGCTGTCCCGGTATCTCTCTTATCCCAGTGTCTGTCTCACCCTGTCCCGGTATCTCTCTTATCCCAGTGTCTGTCTCATGCTGTCCCGGTATCTCTCTTATCCCAGTGTCTGTCTCACTCTGTCCCGGTATCTCTCTTATCCCAGTGTCTGTCTCACTCTGTCCCGGTATCTCTCTTATCCCAGTATCTCTCTTATCCCAGTGTCTGTCTCACCCTGTCCCGGTATCTCTCTTATCCCAGTGTCTGTCTAAGCCTGTCCCGGTATCTCTCTTATCCCAGTGTCTGTCTAAGCCTGTCCCGGTATCTCTCTTATCCCAGTATCTCTCTTATCCCAGTGTCTGTCTCACCCTGTCCCGGTATCTCTCTTATCCCAGTGTCTGTCTCACCCTGTCCCGGTATCTCTCTTATCCCAGTGTCTGTCTCACCCTGTCCCGGTATCTCTCTTATCCCAGTGTCTGTCTCACCCTGTCCCGGTATCTCTCTTATCCCAGTGTCTGTCTCACCCTGTCCCGGTATCTCTCTTATCCCAGTGTCTGTCTCACCCTGTCCCGGTATCTCTCTTATCCCAGTGTCTGTCTCACCCTGTCCCGGTATCTCTCTTATCCCAGTGTCTGTCTCACGCTGTCCCGGTATCTCTCTTATCCCAGTGTCTGTCTCACGCTGTCCCGGTATCTCTCTTATCCCAGTGTCTGTCTCACCCTGTCCCGGTATCTCTCTTATCCCAGTGTCTGTCTCATGCTGTCCCGGTATCTCTCTTATCCCAGTGTCTGTCTCATGCTGTCCCGGTATCTCTCTTATCCCAGTGTCTGTCTCATGCTGTCTCGGTATCTCTTATCCCAGTGTCTGTCTCATCCTGTCCCGGTATCTCTCTTATTCCAGTGTCTGTCTCACCCTGTCTCGGTATCTCTCTTATCCCAGTGTCTGTCTCACCCTGTCCCGGTATCTCTCTTATCCCAGTGTCTGTCTCACCCTGTCCCGGTATCTCTCTTATCCCAGTGTCTGTCTCACGCTGTCCCGGTATCTCTCTTATCCCAGTGTCTGTCTCACGCTGTCCCGGTATCTCTCTTATCCCAGTGTCTGTCTCACCCTGTCCCGGTATCTCTCTTATCCCAGTGTCTGTCTCACGCTGTCCCGGTATCTCTCTTATCCCAGTGTCTGTCTCATGCTGTCCCGGTATCTCTCTTATCCCAGTGTCTGTCTCATGCTGTCTCGGTATCTCTCTTATCCCAGTGTCTGTCTCACCCTGTCCCGGTATCTCTCTTATCCCAGTGTCTGTCTTACCCTGTCCCGGTATCTCTCTTATCCCAGTGTCTGTCTCACCCTGTCCCGGTATCTCTCTTATCCCAGTGTCTGTCTCACCCTGTCCCGGTATCTCTCTTATCCCAGTGTCTGTCTCACCCTGTCCCGGTATCTCTCTTATCCCAGTGTCTGTCTCACCCTGTCCCGGTATCTCTCTTATCCCAGTGTCTGTCTCACCCTGTCCCGGTATCTCTCTTATCCCAGTGTCTGTCTCACCCTGTCCCGGTATCTCTCTTATCCCAGTGTCTGTCTCACGCTGTCCCGGTATCTCTCTTATCCCAGTGTCTGTCTCACGCTGTCCCGGTATCTCTCTTATCCCAGTGTCTGTCTCACCCTGTCCCGGTATCTCTCTTATCCCAGTGTCTGTCTCATGCTGTCCCGGTATCTCTCTTATCCCAGTGTCTGTCTCATGCTGTCCCGGTATCTCTCTTATCCCAGTGTCTGTCTCATGCTGTCTCGGTATCTCTCTTATCCCAGTGTCTGTCTCATCCTGTCCCGGTATCTCTCTTATTCCAGTGTCTGTCTCACCCTGTCTCGGTATCTCTCTTATCCCAGTGTCTGTCTCACCCTGTCCCGGTATCTCTCTTATCCCAGTGTCTGTCTCACCCTGTCCCGGTATCTCTCTTATCCCAGTGTCTGTCTCACGCTGTCCCGGTATCTCTCTTATCCCAGTGTCTGTCTCACGCTGTCCCGGTATCTCTCTTATCCCAGTGTCTGTCTCACCCTGTCCCGGTATCTCTCTTATCCCAGTGTCTGTCTCACGCTGTCCCGGTATCTCTCTTATCCCAGTGTCTGTCTCATGCTGTCCCGGTATCTCTCTTATCCCAGTGTCTGTCTCATGCTGTCTCGGTATCTCTCTTATCCCAGTGTCTGTCTCACCCTGTCCCGGTATCTCTCTTATCCCAGTGTCTGTCTCACCCTGTCCCGGTATCTCTCTTATCCCAGTGTCTGTCTCACCCTGTCCCGGTATCTCTCTTATCCCAGTGTCTGTCTCACCCTGTCCCGGTATCTCTCTTATCCCAGTATCTGTCTCACCCTGTCCCGGTATCTCTCTTATCCCAGTATCTCTCTTATCCCAGTATCTCTCTTATCCCAGTGTCTGTCTCACCCTGTCCCGGTATCTCTCTTATCCCAGTGTCTGTCTAAGCCTGTCCCGGTATCTCTCTTATCCCAGTATCTCTCTTATCCCAGTATCTCTCTTATCCCAGTGTCTGTCTCACCCTGTACCGGTATCTCTCTTATCCCAGTGTCTGTCTTACCCTGTCCCGGTATCTCTCTTATCCCAGTGTCTGTCTCACCCTGTCCCGGTATCTCTCTTATCCCAGTGTCTGTCTCACCCTGTCCCGGTATCTCTCTTATCCCAGTGTCTGTCTCACCCTGTCCCGGTATCTCTCTTATCCCAGTGTCTGTCTCACCCTGTCCCGGTATCTCTCTTATCCCAGTGTCTGTCTCACGCTGTCCCGGTATCTCTCTTATCCCAGTGTCTGTCTCACGCTGTCCCGGTATCTCTCTTATCCCAGTGTCTGTCTCACGCTGTCCCGGTATCTCTCTTATCCCAGTGTCTGTCTCACGCTGTCCCGGTATCTCTCTTATCCCAGTGTCTGTCTCATGCTGTCCCGGTATCTCTCTTATCCCAGTGTCTGTCTCACTCTGTCCCGGTATCTCTCTTATCCCAGTGTCTGTCTCATGCTGTCTCGGTATCTCTCTTATCCCAGTGTCTGTCTCATCCTGTCCCGGTATCTCTCTTATCCCAGTGTCTGTCTCACCCTGTCTCGGTATCTCTCTTATCCCAGTGTCTGTCTCACCCTGTCCCGGTATCTCTCTTATCCCAGTGTCTGTCTCATGCTGTCTCGGTATCTCTCTTATCCCAGTGTCTGTCTCATCCTGTCCCGGTATCTCTCTTATCCCAGTGTCTGTCTCACCCTGTCTCGGTATCTCTCTTATCCCAGTGTCTGTCTCACCCTGTCCCGGTATCTCTCTTATCCCAGTGTCTGTCTCACCCTGTCTCGGTATCTCTCTTATCCCAGTGTCTGTCTCACCCTGTCCCGGTATCTCCTTTATCCCAGTGTCTGTCTCACCCTGTCCCGGTATCTCCTTTATCCCAGTGTCTGTCTCACCCTGTCCCGGTATCTCCTTTATCCCAGTGTCTGTCTCACCCTGTCCCGGCATCTCTCTTATCCCTTTATTTCCTCCGTTGGTCCCTATATTGCTAATCCTGCTCCGAGGTTACCTAGTAACATGTGACGTCATCACGTTCTATACGTTCTGATACCGCAAAGCATGCCGGTTCTTGCAGTCCGTGTCTGATCACGTGACGCGGCAGACAGGCTGTTAGTACGTGTCGGCTGGAGAGGGTGCCAGGAGATGTGAAATCTGTGTCCCCCGGGCGAGCTGACAGCCCGGGGCTGGGGAGGCCTGATAGAGAACATACGGGGTCCTCCTAGCGGGCTGTGGGGCTGTGGGCCGGGTAACCCGGATGTGTTCGTTGTTAGTTGTTAATAAAGTTTGGAAAGCGAGCTCTGTTTCCCTGTTTTTCTGAGGGCGGGGCTTGTGACGGGGCGGGATCGAGTGACGTCATGCGTCGCAGCGCGGAGGAGGCGGAGGCTGGGGATGGCGGCGCTGGAGGAGGAGAGAAGAGCGGGGACACGGATTGAGCACTGACTGACACAGACACCAGGCACGGCGGATACACGGTGCGTGACACCCGGGGCGGGGGCGGGAACAACCCGGGGCAGCGGCTGGCGGTGTGTGGGGGTCCCTGCAGGCCTCGGAGACAACCGGGCCCCTGAGAGGGACAGCCAAAGAGGCAGGCAGAGACTGGGCCCCCGAGAGAGAGGGGCAGGCAGAGACTGGGACCCCGAGAGAGAGAGGGGCAGTCGGAGACTGGGCCCCCGAGAGAGAGAGGGGCAGTCGGAGACTGGGCCCCCGAGAGAGAGAGGGGCAGTCGGAGACTGGGCCCCCGAGAGAGAGAGGGGCAGTCGGAGACTGGGCCCCCGAGAGAGAGAGGGGCAGTCGGAGACTGGGCCCCCGAGAGAGAGAGGGGCAGTCGGAGACTGGGCCCCCGAGAGAGAGAGGGGCAGTCGGAGACTGGGCCCCCGAGAGAGAGAGGGGCAGTCGGAGACTGGGCCCCCGAGAGAGAGAGGGGCAGTCGGAGACTGGGCCCCCGAGAGAGAGAGGGGCAGTCGGAGACTGGGCCCCCGAGAGAGAGAGGGGCAGTCGGAGACTGGGCCCCCGAGAGAGAGAGGAGCAGTCGGAGACTGGGCCCCCGAGAGAGAGAGGGGCAGCCGGAGACTGGGCCCCCGAGAGAGAGAGGGGCAGCCGGAGACTGGGCCCCCGAGAGAGAGAGGGGCAGCCGGAGACTGGGCCCCCGAGAGAGAGAGGGGCAGCCGGAGACTGGGCCCCCGAGAGAGAGAGGGGCAGCCGGAGACTGGGCCCCCGAGAGAGAGAGGGGCAGCCGGAGACTGGGCCCCCGAGAGAGAGGGGCAGGCAGAGACTGGGCCCCCGAGAGAGAGGGGCAGGCAGAGACTGGGCCCCCGAGAGAGAGGGGCAGGCAGAGACTGGGCCCCCGAGAGAGAGGGGCAGGCAGAGACTGGGCCCCCGAGAGAGAGGGGCAGGCAGAGACTGGGCCCCCGAGAGAGAGGGGCAGGCAGAGACTGGGCCCCCGAGAGAGAGGGGCAGGCAGAGACTGGGCCCCCGAGAGAGAGAGGGGCAGGCAGAGACTGGGCCCCCGAGAGAGAGGGGCAGGCAGAGACTGGGCCCCCGAGAGAGAGAGGGGCAGGCAGAGACTGGGCCCCCGAGAGAGAGAGGGGCAGGCAGAGACTGGGCCCCCGAGAGAGAGGGGCAGGCAGAGACTGGGCCCCCGAGAGAGAGGGGCAGGCAGAGACTGGGCCCCCGAGACAGAGAGGGGCAGGCAGAGACTGGGCCCCCGAGACAGAGAGGGGCAGGCAGAGACTGGGCCCCCGAGACAGAGAGGGGCAGCCGGAGACTGGGCCCCCGAGAGAGAGAGTGTGAGAGGGGCAGCCAGAGAATGGGCCCCCGAGGGAGAGCCAGAGACTGGGCCCCTGAGAGAGTGGGCATCTTACGAGAAAGAGACTGGGCTCCTGAAAGAGAGAGTGACACACAACCAGAGACCGGTCCGCTGAGACAGAGAGAGAGAGAGACACAACCAGAGACCGGTCCCCTGAGACAGAGAGAGAGAAAGACACACAACCAGAGACCGGTCCCCTGAGACAGAGAGAGACACACACAACCAGAGACTGGGCCCCTGAGACAGAGAGAGACAGACACAACCAGAGACCGCTCCCCTGAGACAGAGAGAGACAGACACAACCAGAGACCGCTCCCCTGAGGCACAGAGAGAGAGACACAACCAGAGACCGCTCCCCTGAGGCACAGAGAGAGACACAACCAGAGACCGCTCCCCTGAGGCACAGAGAGAGACGCAACCAGAGACCGCTCCCCTGAGGCACAGAGAGAGACGCAACCAGAGACCGCTCCCCTGAGGCACAGAGAGAGACGCAACCCGAGACCGGTCCCGTGAGGCACAAAGAGAGACGCAACCCGAGACCGGTCCCGTGAGGCACAGAGAGAGACGCAACCCGAGACCGGTCCCGTGAGGCACAGAGAGAGACGCAACCCGAGACCGGTCCCGTGAGGCACAGAGAGAGACGCAACCCGAGACCGGTCCCGTGAGGCACAGAGAGAGACGCAACCCGAGACCGGTCCCGTGAGGCACAGAGAGAGACGCAACCCGAGACCGGTCCCGTGAGGCACAGAGAGAGACGCAACCCGAGACCGGTCCCGTGAGGCACAGAGAGAGACGCAACCCGAGACCGGTCCCGTGAGGCACAGAGAGAGACGCAACCCGAGACCGGTCCCGTGAGGCACAGAGAGAGACGCAACCCGAGACCGGTCCCGTGAGGCACAGAGAGAGACGCAACCCGAGACCGGTCCCCTGAGGCACAGAGAGAGACACAACCAGAGACCGGTCCCCTGAGACAGAGAGAGAGAAAGACACACAACCAGAGACCGGTCCCCTGAGACAGAGAGAGAGAGAGAGAGAGAGACACACAACCAGAGACCGGTCCCCTGAGACAGAGAGAGACACACACAACCAGAGACTGGGCCCCTGAGACAGAGAGAGACAGACACAACCAGAGACCGCTCCCCTGAGGCACAGAGAGAGACACAACCAGAGACCGCTCCCCTGAGGCACAGAGAGAGAGACACAACCAGAGACCGCTCCCCTGAGGCACAGAGAGAGAGACACAACCAGAGACCGCTCCCCTGAGGCACAGAGAGAGAGACACAACCAGAGACCGCTCCCCTGAGGCACAGAGAGAGACACAACCAGAGACCGCTCCCCTGAGGCACAGAGAGAGACACAACCAGAGACCGGTCCCCTGAGGCACAGAGAGAGACGCAACCCGAGACCGGTCCCCTGAGGCACAGAGAGAGACGCAACCCGAGACCGGTCCCGTGAGGCACAGAGAGAGACGCAACCCGAGACCGGTCCCGTGAGGCACAGAGAGAGACGCAACCCGAGGCCGGTCCCGTGAGGCACAGAGAGAGACGCAACCCGAGACCGGTCCCGTGAGGCACAGAGAGAGACGCAACCCGAGACCGGTCCCGTGAGGCACAGAGAGAGACGCAACCCGAGACCGGTCCCGTGAGGCACAGAGAGAGACGCAACCCGAGACCGGTCCCGTGAGGCACAGAGAGAGACGCAACCCGAGACCGGTCCCGTGAGGCACAGAGAGAGACGCAACCCGAGACCGGTCCCGTGAGGCACAGAGAGAGACGCAACCCGAGACCGGTCCCGTGAGGCACAGAGAGAGACGCAACCCGAGACCGGTCCCGTGAGGCACAGAGAGAGACGCAACCCGAGACCGGTCCCGTGAGGCACAGAGAGAGACGCAACCCGAGACCGGTCCCGTGAGGCACAGAGAGAGACGCAACCCGAGACCGGTCCCGTGAGGCACAGAGAGAGACGCAACCCGAGACCGGTCCCGTGAGGCACAGAGAGAGACGCAACCCGAGACCGGTCCCGTGAGGCACAGAGAGAGACGCAACCCGAGACCGGTCCCGTGAGGCACAGAGAGAGACGCAACCCGAGACCGGTCCCGTGAGGCACAGAGAGAGACGCAACCCGAGACCGGTCCCGTGAGGCACAGAGAGAGACGCAACCCGAGACCGGTCCCGTGAGGCACAGAGAGAGACGCAACCCGAGACCGGTCCCGTGAGGCACAGAGAGAGACGCAACCCGAGACCGGTCCCGTGAGGCACAGAGAGAGACGCAACCCGAGACCGGTCCCGTGAGGCACAGAGAGAGACGCAACCCGAGACCGGTCCCGTGAGGCACAGAGAGAGACGCAACCCGAGACCGGTCCCGTGAGGCACAGAGAGAGACGCAACCCGAGACCGGTCCCGTGAGGCACAGAGAGACGCAACCCGAGACCGGTCCCGTGAGGCACAGAGAGAGACGCAACCCGAGACCGGTCCCGTGAGGCACAGAGAGAGACGCAACCCGAGACCGGTCCCGTGAGGCACAGAGAGAGACGCAACCCGAGACCGGTCCCGTGAGGCACAGAGAGAGACGCAACCCGAGACCGGTCCCGTGAGGCACAGAGAGAGACGCAACCCGAGACCGGTCCCGTGAGGCACAGAGAGAGACGCAACCCGAGACCGGTCCCGTGAGGCACAGAGAGAGACGCAACCCGAGACCGGTCCCGTGAGGCACAGAGAGAGACGCAACCCGAGACCGGTCCCGTGAGGCACAGAGAGAGACGCAACCCGAGACCGGTCCCGTGAGGCACAGAGAGAGACGCAACCCGAGACCGGTCCCGTGAGGCACAGAGAGAGACGCAACCCGAGACCGGTCCCGTGAGGCACAGAGAGAGACGCAACCCGAGACCGGTCCCGTGAGGCACAGAGAGAGACGCAACCCGAGACCGGTCCCGTGAGGCACAGAGAGAGACGCAACCCGAGACCGGTCCCGTGAGGCACAGAGAGAGACGCAACCCGAGACCGGTCCCGTGAGGCACAGAGAGAGACGCAACCCGAGACCGGTCCCGTGAGGCACAGAGAGAGACGCAACCCGAGACCGGTCCCGTGAGGCACAGAGAGAGACGCAACCCGAGACCGGTCCCGTGAGGCACAGAGAGAGACGCAACCCGAGACCGGTCCCGTGAGGCACAGAGAGAGACGCAACCCGAGACCGGTCCCGTGAGGCACAGAGAGAGACGCAACCCGAGACCGGTCCCGTGAGGCACAGAGAGAGACGCAACCCGAGACCGGTCCCGTGAGGCACAGAGAGAGACGCAACCCGAGACCGGTCTCCTGAGACAGAGAGAGTCACAACCCGAGACCGGTCTCCTGAGACAGAGAGAGAGACACGACCAGAGACCGGACTCCTGAGACAGAGAGAGAGACACGACCAGAGACCGGACTCCTGAGACAGAGAGAGAGACACGACCAGAGACCGGGCCCCTGAGACAGAGAGAGAGACACGACCAGAGACCGGGCCCCTGGGAGAGACACGACCAGAGACCGGGCCCCTGGGAGAGACACGACCAGAGACCGGGCCCCTGGGAGAGACACGACCAGAGACCGGGCCCCTGGGAGAGACACGACCAGAGACCGGGCCCCTGGGAGAGACACGACCAGAGACCGGGCCCCTGGGAGAGACACGACCAGAGACCGGGCCCCTGGGAGAGACACGACCAGAGACCGGGCCCCTGGGAGAGACACGACCAGAGACCGGGCCCCTGGGAGAGACACGACCAGAGACCGGGCCCCTGGGAGAGACACGACCAGAGACCGGGCCCCTGGGAGAGAGCGAGAGACACAACCAGAGAAATATTTGTTCACTAATATAGCCTTGAATTGGAAATTCACTTTAAATTCTCACTTTTGTGAGTAATTCCCTGTGGGAGGCAGCCCTGGCATGAGACATTCTCAATGACTGGGTAACTTTGCCCCTGAGAGAAATTGAGATGTAAGGAGGAGGAAAGAGTAGAAATGAGTAAAATTAAGATGGTTGCTGGAGGACATTGCCATTGACTTTGGAGATTTATGAAACGTTAATAAAAAAATAAAAAAAAGCTGTAGATTGAAGGCCAGAGTTTCCAAGATTCTTTGAATCTTTCCAATTCTTCCATTTGGGCTGAAACATACAATTCCCATATTTAAAGAATATACCCCATAGTCGGGATAACATGGACTGACATTATAGTTGAGGTTATTCACTAACCCAGAAATTGAGGAGAAATTACAAAGCAACTGCAAATTAAATGGAAAACATTCTCCAACTCTACTTTTGTACCTTAGCCATTTTGTACAAAATCTTGCATTTTTATTGTAATTTCTCCACAATTAGTACATAAATACTTCGGTTGAATTTATCCCAAACTACCAGAACTGGCAGAAATATTGGCAGACATGATGGGGAGTTTATTAATGAAACAATGGGTTATAGCACATTGAAACTCAGATTACAGAATTTGGGGCAAAAAGTTACTGCTTGGCTATTTTGTCCTGAATTCGGCAGTTCTATTGTCTTCACCGCAGTTTAAAGTTTAGTGAATAAACGTTGACAGTTAAAGTCGGCATGGGCTGTATAAGACTGGGTCTGGGAGAGTCAGGGAATCAATCTGATGGAAATATTAATGATCATTGGGAATAGGCTGTAACGCCCTATACACTGTACTGGATACAGGCGGTACACACTCTATATTCAAGATGTATGGCTGTACATAGTTTATCCAATGTTTGCTTATTATGCATAGTTATTACTCTGTATAAAATTTTTATAAATATGACATTATGTGCATGGCAGTTATACATGTTACCACTATACTGTAAACCCTTTATTTGAACTCTATATTGTGATGTTACATTGTAAATGAGCTCTCTACAAAAATAATCAAAAACTGTACACTGTAAAATGATTCTGAAATTAACACTGCTATTGAAAGTTGATTATTAATCCCCTAGCTGCCACAGTGTTATTGGTTTATTACTCCGATTTCCATAGGTCAAACCTTTTTAATTAACAACCCTTTTTTATAGGTTTGTTCTGTTTTGAACTAATGTGGGTTTATTTTGCAACTGTGCTCTCTGGATTAAATGCTATGTTTGACAATTCGATGTTGCTCGTATGTTTTGTGATCGTACCAGTTTTTCTCATTTGATTTGTGGCAAGGGTTGGTTAAAATTTGTAGAGGAATTTGCATTTTTTGGGAGCAAGGAAAGTGTCATATTTCTGTGCATCATAGTCATGTTTCTGTCCAAGGCAACTATAACACCGTATTAACTTGTGTTGGAACTGGATTCTGCATCCCATAACACTTTCAGTGTAGTATAACCTCGTGTGTATTCACTTTGTTTGTGGTCACTGGTTTAACTTTTACAACCTTTACTGTGGAGTGAATCTATGTACATACCTTCTTTTCACTGTAGCATGTACTATTTTCTTCCAATTTCCATACTGTATGGATCTTCACCTGTGGGAGGAACCTGCTTTAGAACAAAGATTTGTTAAAGGATCACTATAATGTCAGGAAAACAAAGCTGTTTTCCTGACACTATAGTGCCCTAAGGGTGCCCCCACCCTCAGGGTCCCCCTCCCGTGGCGCTGAAGGGGTTAAAACCCCCTCAGCAGCTTACCTTATTCCAGCGCCGGGCTCCCTCTGCGCTGGTGACCTCTCCTCCCATGCCGACTTCAGCGGAGCCGAATGCGCAGCATTCAAAGTGTCCATAGGAAAGCGTTTCTCAATGCTTTCCTATGGACGCTCTGCGCGATGGAGGCATAATATGCCTCCAGCGTCGCAGATGCGCCTCTAGTGGCTGTCTGGAAGACACTAGAGACTGGCTTAACCCCAAATGTAAACATAGCAGTTTCTCTGAAACTGCTATGTTTGCATCTGAAGAGTAAAAACATGAGGGACCTGGCACCCAGACCACTTAATTGAGCTGAAGTGCTCTGGGTGACTATAGTGTCCCTTTAAGCGCAGGGAGCTATTAACAAAGCATAACAAATATATATATATATATATATATATATAACATTTTTTTACATTTTAATGGGTACTTTTATTTGTGAAATCAGTGTGACCTCCTGCTTAAGAATATTTCCTAGTTCTACAGTGTATTTTAAGGGGACACTATAGTCGCCAAAACTGCTTTAGCTTAATGAAGCCGTTTTAGTGTATAGATCATGCCTCTGAAGTCTCACTGCTCTATTATCTGCCATTTAGGAATTAAATCACCTTTTTTTTCTGTTAATGCAGCCCTTGCCACACCTCACCTGACTGTGACTCACACAACCTGCATTAAAATAAAAATTGTTTCATTTTCGTTCAGATGATAACTTAGTTTAGAGGGTTTAATCTCCTGCTCAGTAAATTATACTTGGGTCACACACAGTAGGCTCCAGTAAGATCTACCAAGCGATTATCAGTGCAGGAGATAAAAATTCTAAATTAAACAGATTGTGCAATAAAGGAAGTGTAAACATTAAATCTCTCTTCACAAGTGTTTAGGAAGGTTGTGCAAGTCACATGCTGGGAGGTTGGCTAGGGCTGTATTAAAACAAAATGATTTAACTCCTAAATGCCATGGAATTGAGCAGTGACACTGCAGGGGCAGGATCTATACACCAAAACTGCTTCATTATGATAGTTGTTTTGGTTACTATGGTGTCCCTTAAATTGCATCCCTTGCTTTTGCTATCACCAACATGTCTAGTGCAATTAACTGCTAAATTGGTGAAGAGAAAAAAAAATACGTCTCTTTCCAGGTTAAATATTGAGTATGCTTCCTGTGGCGTATCATCTTCACAATAGTTTGCCAGAAGTCATCTTTATGCTGATGATTCCAGTTAGGGATGATAAAGGCTGAATGCAAGGTTAAGATCTGGCACTGTGCCTCTAACCTCGACTATATTTCAAATACTTTGTGTACATCTGATAACCTCTCCATTTAATGCTGTCTGTTCGTCACGGGAAAAGCAGTGCACAAACACATTGGGTGCCAAATTTAACCTTCACTGCCTATATGCAAGCTTAGCATCCCGAGAAAAATAGTTTATAAAGTATCTGCACTGCCATGGTTAGGCCATCACTGGGACTATTCTTAAAATAGTAACCTTTAATTAGCAGATTCTTTCCCAGAATCCCTAGCTACAGTATAATCATACTATTGAAGAGTTTGTATGAAATCAGGAATGCTGACTTCTCTGGGATGTACACATTTTATTTTCTACGCACTATAAATACTATAGACTATGTCAAAAATAAAGCGGTAATATTTTTATTTTTTAGCCTGATGTTTGTCTAAGCCTGCGATTTGAAAGTAGTTTGCACACTGAAACTGAAAGAAATTAAAAGCTGATTTATACGGTCTTTCACGGCAACACTAACTTTCAAATAATCTAAATCTGCACATCACTCATTTTCCAGTGTCCAGAATAGTCAGAGCTGTGCAATTTATTGATTGTCTGAAATGGAAAATGTTAGACATTTCAAACTCTTAGCTAGCAGATTGTCTGAAATGGAAAATGTTAGACATTTCAAACTCTTAGCTAGCAGAGGACCTTGCAGCTGTATGCCAATATTGTAGAGTAGTGTGGGTTTGTCGCAAGACCAATCCCGTATTTTTCTTGGAGAATATTAAAGTATATTTTGACTGCATCCAAATCATACAAAGATATTTTGTGTTCATTTTGTTTTTCTCTAATTGGTAAAAGTTTACTTGTAGTTTGATAGGCATAGTAAAAAATAGTATTTGCCAGAGTGCTTTGTTCTATGTGCCTCCATTCATTTCTTAATATTTAAAATTCTAAAAATGTTTCTGGTACATAAGCAACACCTGAACAATGACAAATATAAGATCGAAAAATTACATCAAGTGAGATCACACTGTGCATTTCTGTCCTATAGCTACACAATAAAAGGAAAAACAACAAAATACATTAATAGGAAGGATACTAAAAAGCAAAATAAGTTAGGCCAGTGGTTCCCAAACTTTTTAGATTCAATGCGCCCTTAATATTCCACTCAAAGTCAAAATGTCCATGTTTTATATTTGTAGAGCAGTGCGGCATTTACTGGTGTTATAGTGTAATGTACAGTGTTGGTGGTTTGAAGGGGTGCATGTATACATTTATTGTGTTTTAATATAGGGGCTGTTTTTGTATGTAATGTTTGCGTTTGATTGCAGGGGTGTGTCTGAATGTAATGTTCACTTTTAAATGTGGATGTACTTTTGTGTTTGCGTGAAGGGGTGTGTTTGTATATATTTTTTTTAATTTGAATGCAGGGGTATGTTTGTATGTAATGTTTGTGTTAGATTGCAGGAGTGTGCTTTTATGTTGTGCTGGTGTTTGACTGCTTGGATGTATGCGCATACATACTTATACAGATATTCAGACACATTAACACACAGATGCATATAAATACACTGACACACAAATTCATATAGACACCGACATATACACACCTGCACCCTGCCACACACAAACATTGATACAGACATTGACATAAAAACACACACCCTGCACACAGATGCACAGACACAGAAGCACGCACACACATCTATCTAAATGGAATGAGGCAAAAATGTGATTCTTTGTTGAACTAATTTGCATATGCCCACCCAGAATCCTTTGCGGTTGCAACATCGCTGCAGTTTTGGGATTTCTGTGGGAAAAGCAAGTCTTATGGCTTGACTGGTGTGCAGATTTTTGTTTAACATTGTATTAAGTATATATATATATATATATATATATATATATATATATATATATATATATATAAAAACATATATAATACCTTGCACTCAAGCTGTCCTTCAGTTCTTGCCATGAACCGGGTGCAATACCAGGGCTCCAAATATCCAAATACAAAATAGAATGGCTGCACTCACGGAATTTCTTCAGTTTAAAATATAACTTTTAATGAAATCGCATAAAAATCGACGTTTCAGTCCAGCCTGTGGACTTTCATCAGGGTATCCTGATGAAAGTCCACAGGCTGGACTGAAACGTCGATTTTTATGCGATTTCATTAAAAGTTATATTTTAAACTGAAGAAATTCCGTGAGTGCAGCCATTCTATTTTGTATTTATATATATATATATATATATATATAAAATATATATGCACACACCCTCATCCACTCCTATATACACACACAAGTGTTTTTTTTTTTTTTTTTTTTTTTTAAATATCTCCAGCCACCCCCTGTTAGCTTACCTTATGTGCCAGGAGGGGGGCTTGGAGTCATGCTGCTGTTGGGAGTGAGAGGTCTGGAGCTCTTCCTGATCCTCTCCGCTCATGCTGCAGCTGCCTCCTGCTGCGCAGGATGCTGGGAGGACGTGACAGGCCGTTACCTCCTCCCAGCCAGCCGACATTACAGGGGCCCGGACGCGGTTTAAAGGACCCAGACACCCAAATGGGCCCCTGTTGAGTAGTTTGTTTCCCCGGTGTTATACTCATAGCTCCGGGGAAACATTCTGCGGCACCCCTGTGTGCAGGGCGCCATGGCATACAGTTTTGGAACCGCTGGGTTAGGCCATAATTCTGCCACGGTTTGATAGTCCTCTGCACCGTACTTTAGTTTTGATTTAGACTTTGATTCCTCCCCAAATCTTGCATCACCTGCTGAAAATCTCATCCAAGAACGCTCTTAGTCACTGTACACCGTTTTTAAAGGTGTAGTTTCTGGTTATCCTTGTTGTTTATATTGTGTGGTTTAGAATTACATTTTTGGGATTCTCTCTGTAAGTCTAGCTAGCGCCGTATGCAGCACTATGACTGACCACACTCAAATGTGTCTGTGTGATTCTTGTGAGAGAATACGTCAAAATGCACTGATCTGCAGTGGTAAGCATTGAGAACTCAACCTCTTGGAAAAATGTATTTTCAACGATTAACAATTAGAATGAAAGAATTGTACGTACATTACGGTATAAAAAGCAACTATTAAAGAAACACTCCAGCGTAAGAACAACAACAAAAAACCTTTGTGATCTTAAGTGGGGCAGTTACCATAGAAAGCCAATAAGCAGCCTCATTCCAGTACTAATTTTTAAACTTTTACAATTTTACACCACTTTTCAGATCATGACACTCTAAATATCTTTCTCAGTGCCTTAGGGTAGTTTGTATGCAAATTATTAGGCAACGTGTTTCAATCAATGCTTTCCTTTTGGGGCTTCCCATCATGTGACCCACTTTTACGCTGTCATACTTGATCTGACAGCTACTAAAGGTTTATTTAACACTGCAATTTAAAGATTACTGTTTCTTTTAAATTGTTGTTTTACAGTGCAGAGAAAAATGAAAGGGCCACTGCACCCAAACCACTTCATTGAAATGTAATGGCTTGGGTGACTTCAGTGGTCCTTTGATTCATTCATGATGGTTATAGACACACAATTATTGTCTGGAAATCAGCAGACAACTGATACTTTCTCCGATAGAAGGACAAGTAGACTGTGTAATATTAATCAGTCTTTTTTTATTTATTTCCTGCCAATACAGGGCCTATTTAATCCTCATTACAAACCCAAATTATAAACCCAGCTTTCCTTAATGTGTGGAAAGGTCTTAAACAGGGCGTAATATTTGAAGTCCCATGCTGCTTGCCAGGCCTTAAATGCTACTCTTCATTGAATACACACTAGGCCCTGTGTGCTGGCTGTATGTGTCTGATGTGTGTGTGCGGGCTGTATGCCGTATGTGTGTCAGGTGTGTGCGGGCTGGATGCTGTATGTGTGTCAGGTGTGTGTGTGCGGGCTGGATGCCGTATGTGTGTCAGGTGTGTGCGGGCTGGATGCCGTATGTGTGTCAGGTGTGTGCGGGCTGGATGCCGTATGTGTGTCAGGTGTGTGCGGGCTGGATGCCGTATGTGTGTCAGGTGTGTGCGGGCTGGATGCCGTATGTGTGTCAGGTGTGTGCTGGCTGTATGTGTGTCTGGGGTGACTAGGGGTAAATTTATTTCCACTATTTCTTAGACTATTGGTAGTCTTTAAAAAAAAAAAAATTGTTTTGCAAATACCTGCCATGGCAGATAACTTTAAGAAATTGTGTACTTTATCTTGCACACATTTAAATAAAAAAATAGTATTCTACAATATGCCTGCTTCACGCTGCATTAAATAAGCTAAATGCTACAGCTGTCTATACAGGTCTAAAATATAAATTAGGTCCCCAAAACCGCAATGCCGTCACCGCCAAATAGTCTAAATTTGGTACAGATTAGATATTTTACCCAGGTAATTTTTACTTCTTAGTTAACACTCTCTCCTTCAAGAGTTGCATTTAATATTTTGATGTCTTGTAGCATATGCACTGTTAATATATTACTTTTGCTCTGTAGATTCAGCAAGTGGTAAATACCCCACTGTTTACACATGAATACCTTTTCCCTGCAAGTTGTGCTGTTTGGAGTGATGAGGCAGGGATGTAGAATTTGTATTGTCGACGCCCAGGGTGAGTAGTCGCTAAAATTGCAGACCTATGTAAACGCTGAATCCGCTGTACTGGCGCTCTTGAGTGGGTCTTCCAGCATGCACTCAGACTCAGTGAGTGCCGGAACTGCAAGGAGCAATTGGATTTTGCTTGAGGGTTAGTGAGAGTAGGAGAACCAGGACACACACATCGGACACACATACTACTAAAACATACAGCTAGCTAGCACACACCAGACACATATACAGCATACAGCAAGCACACACACGCACATTACATACAGTCTGCACACACCACACGCACATTACATACAGTCTGCACACACCACACGCACATTACATACAGTCTGCACACACCACACGCACATTACATACAGTCTGCACACACCACACGCACATTACATACGGCATACACCCAGCCAAAACACGATACAGATATTATTTTTCAGCTTAAATCTGAATGGAAAAAAAATAGCCTTTTGTGACTACAGCGGAGTTGGATTATTTTTTCCATATAAACTATTTTGGCCTTTGCTTTTTCTTTCAGATTTAATCTGGGAAAATCCAGAGTTCAGTGAATAACCCTTCCAATGTCCAGGTCTAAGCAGGGTCTGCAAATTGTAACTTTTGTGTCAGGACTTGTAGAATTGTTTTTTTTTTTTTTTAATACAATTTCCACACACCCTGGATAAAACCACACTAAGTTTAGTCATTTATATAAAAGGTCCTGGTAATTCCTTTCTAGAGGGCAGATAAGATTTACAGTAGATAGATCCCCAGCACTCATAATGCTTGGCTACCCTCAAGGCTGAAAATGGATCATTGCCATTGTAGTGCTATAGCATTTAGATCAGCCACGTCTGATCTAAATCTATAATCAGGAAAATGTAGCTTATAACACAAGACGCAATCTGTGAAAAATGTGACAGACCCTTTTAATGGCCAAACGGTGGGATCGGCTGCTTGGCTTTTGAGCTTTGAAGGATTATATCAGGCTATTGAAGGCATCGCCAGCTGCAGCCAACAGCAATGTTTATGTGACTGTGCACGCCTTTCCAGCTGGCTCCTGCCTCCTTGTATCTGACTGTGGGAAGTGATCACAGCTAGGGTGAGGATATGTCCTCTTTCACCGGTGCTGCTTGTAGCAGCTGCATCAAACAGGGCCGCAATAACATGAATGCAGTTTTGCACTCTCCGTGTTATGTTGCGATCGCATCTGGAAATGCAGCGCAAATTAGAATTAAGTATCTTTGAGTTGCTTGCAAATTGTTATGGCTCTCTCGGCCTGTGCCCCTGGTTCCTGTGTTTGCCACAGGAAGGGACGCCTTGCATTGTTCACGATCAGACAATAGAGCAAGATATTGGAGCAGAGGGCCAGTCACCATGAACGGTTAATGATCTAGCAAAGGGTGGAGCACTCCACAACTACGTGATTTAATGAGGAATCTCAAGAATTTGGTTTGTTGATTTTAATGATATTGTTCTGCAGTTTGTAGTAGAAAATTACTGGAGGAGTTTTTTGATATGGACAGACCTGGTTCTATTTACAGACAAGTGCAAAATAAAATGTACTTTCAGGGTATCTAGTATGTCATCATACAGTTACACTGGGTAGGGGACTGCTCCCCTCCCCCTAGAAATCCACCATTCTTCCTTGTGCTGATATATGTGCAGTGGGCATCAGTAGCAGCTATTTGGTGGTTGTGTGTGATAAGAGAATAAGATGTTTGTACTTTGGTAGGAGGCGAATTCATGCATTTGCAATTGAGAGGGGGAAAGGAGTAGAGTCAAAGTTTGCTCAACATGGCCAATTGTTTAACTTCAAGGCCTGTGCCAGAATGGTGGCCGTATGCTTCATTCACTAAGCCAAAAATTGTGGAAAGTTTGCAAGGAGATGGCAAACAAAAATCATAATTCCATTATTTCCTCATTTAAGGAGTATGCCTTAGAGATCTAGTTACTAAACACAATATTGGAGTAAATGTTAAACTGAATTGTGAAATTTAGGTAACTGGCTGATTTGCCTTTTTTTTTTTTTTCAACTCTGCCCAGCTATCTTAGTATAACGTTTGCGTTTTGGTTTTAAATTTTCTATAGATCACTGAATAAACTGTAGAAGGTATTTCTTAACTCTTTTTTTTCATGCCACCTGCGATCAATTTGTTAGGTACAGTGGATTGTGCTCCGTTCTAAACAGTTTGAAGAAAAATGCTTAAAAGTTACTCTAGGCATCATAACTGCTACAACCTGGTGTAGTAATTATGGTGCCAGGAGTATCCTGGCCCATTTCCTGGTAATGGGGCAACTTCTTAGTCTTACCTGGGCCCCTGCTAAGCGCCGAATGTCTTTTGCTCTGTGGACTGGTAACGTGCATCTGGCTTCTGCAGAGCAGCAGAAACCGGATGGTGATCCCGCTGGCCGTTCATTGGCGTGTCAGCTGACTACTCTCAGCCAGTGAATGCAACTCTGTGCATAGAAATATGTTTAGGCTGGACAATAGCCAGCCAGGAACTTTTTTTTTGTTCTGGACTGGCTAATGATGCTGCCTGATGTGGAGTTGTACTCCAAGCAGCAAAGGGGTTAAACTCGCTTTGTGCATTGTTTGATAGCGAACCATGACCACTTCAAATGACTAGAGGGTTACTAGAAGCGGCATTAAGCTGTAGTTTTTCTGGTGACTATACTGTCTCTTTAAGAAATAAACTCAAACACGCAATGACAACTTGCCTTTATGCATCACTTGTATTTTGATATGGTACAAATGACCGTCTGTTTTCCTTTGTTTGTTTCACTCCACCGTTTCAGTGGCATACTTTATTATTGTATTGTCCATAATACTCCTAACATTCTGGAATTGTACTGTTCTGTTTATTTCATGCCATGAATAAAATACTAATAAAAAGAAGAAAAAACCTCCAAGGCTTAGACATAGCAGCCTGTGTGAGCGGTCATATGCTGACACTAAACTCAACGTTTCCTGATTCTGCTCTAATTGGGCTGTATGATTTGTGTGTCACACAGGGTAGGTTTGAATGAAATAGTCAATTTAAATCACTAGTCAGTAACACTATTTTATGATTTTTACATGCAAAAATGGATCCTTGCTGGCTGCATTGCTGAGACCTTTCATTGAGCTGCATGACAAAGTGTGTGATTGGACAAACACAGTCTGTGGTGGGTTAGAAGGGGAGAGCTTGCAAAGACTTCAGACAAGAGATCTGTAATTTAGGGTCAGGAATACACATTTGTGTTCCTGACCCTATGGTGTTCCTTTAATTTGTATTCACAGATTGGAGGCAGCCTCTAGAACAGATGAGATAAGAAATTCTAAATGAAAGACAATACTATAAAATACGTTTAAAATTTAGATTTATTTTTACAGGAAGTGCGTAAGAAGGCTGTGTAAGTCACATGCAGGAAGGTGGGGCTCATAAACAAGTGATTTAACTCCTAAATGGCAGGTAACTCATCAGTGAGACTGTGTGGGCATAATATACATATCAAAACTTCATTAGCTAAAGTTGTTTGGGTTCTTATAATGTCTCTTCAAATGCATTATTTTCCATTGGGGTATATTTACTAAACAGTGATCTTTTTGGGTATTTAGGAAGTGGAGTGTTCCTTTAATCACTCATTTGAAGAACATCTTAAAAAGTATTCATTGTGTGTGGACTGATATGTAAAATCACAATGGTATTAAGGTCTTTGTCTGAATTAGTATTTTTTTTTTTTTGCAAATATTTTTAAATTATTTAAGTGTAAATGTTGCATGAACATACAGCCTCATGCTACAAATCTGATCCACATTTCATGCATACTGTTTTTCCTGGAAAAGCAATTTATTAAAATTAGATCATTATCTCTTTCTCTGCAACGCCCATCACTAATGAATGTCACGCATTGAGTTTTTTTTGCATCTTGTAGATGTATCAAGGAAGAGCACAGAATGCCATTAATTTTGCACATTGTTCCCATAAAATGCCTAGTTATACAGCTAAAAACAATGTTATCTAAGGCAGCCTGGAAATGTTGCTATAGCCAAACGCATCCTTTCCCTCTGTAAGATAGTTGACACGGTTAGATTTTGAGCTCACCGAATCAAGGAATAATCTGTTCCTGAAGACCCCATTTGGGATTCAATGTACGTTTTAACCCGATAACAGATTTGCTTGCATGCTTTGACTGAAGCATACTTTGTGTTTTGTTAGTAGATTGGATTACCCTGTCTGCATTTTGTGTATTTATGCCTTTATTACAGAATTTGTACAGCTTCAGTCTTCTTGCACGGAATACTTTGTATGGGGTGTTTTTTTTTTCCTGATTTGGATTAAACAAAGCTAAAGAAGAAATTAAATCTCAGTGCTGTAAAGATTGGCCTTTGATGTAGAAGCGCACAGTCTGTACTTATCGAGAATTCTTACTAAAAGTACATAGTCTTCTCATTCTTGGAGAGACGAACATGTCTCTGGTAGACCAATTACCTAGCCAGGAAAACTACCATCAGACCAGCTCACTGTTGGTAAGGTGTATATGAAGCTCAGGCTACAATTGAGCATAAAGTACAGCAATTAAGCTCCTCTGTATAAATATGTAGGTAATTGCATCACAAAAAGGGTTGTCTTTGCAATGACTGCTAAATAGTCACACGTACAGGTTTATTCTCCAAATTGCGAATTCTTGGAAAATCAAAGGGAATTGCAATATATTTTTTTTTAATTTAAGTTTTATTCATTTTGTAGCATAAAGGGTCAAGAAGGGAAAGAAACAATGTACATTCCGGGAGATAGCGTACATCGAGATAATCATACCAGCCTGGTTATGCGTACAAAGGGCTGCCTAGAATATTTCCTGTTGTGCTCTTCCAGGGAGAGCCTTTTTATGTGCTGGATTGCGCAGGGGTTATTGCACAGGCTGAGGCTAAGGATATGCATAATTTGTTCTGGTATTAGGAACTGGCATATTGTCTCTGGGGGGTAGGGGTACAGAACAAAAGAGGGTGAGGGAGGGGGCATGCATTTACAACAGAAACAGCATCGAGTGCTAGGTGAAAACCTCTGTTTTGCTGAACCCATGTGCGATATGATGTTGATTATTTTTCTTGTGTTATCCGAGCCCTGTCATCCCTGAACAAACCCTGACTGATCATTATGTATGAGCCGGGGAAGAATGTCCACCAATCTATTTGCAATGATCTTGGTGTAGAGTTTGATGTCGCTATTTAGGAGCGAGATGGGACGAAAATTATGGAATTGTGTAGGTGGTTTGCCTGGTTTAGGCAGGGTGGAGATGTGTGCTACTAACATATCAATAGGTAGGGCACCCTTAGAGAAGCAGGAGTTAAAAAGCTTTGTCATATGCGGGTAGAAAATGTCAGCATAAGTTTGATAGTAAAGATTTGTGTAGCCATCAGGCCCTGGTGCTTTATGTTGAGGTGTTTGATAGCCTCAAATATTTCCAAACTGTCAAAGGGAGCCGTCCGTTTGGGGAGGTGTAGTGTTTCTAAAAATTTGGTAATGTCGCTCGGTGAGGGAACATTCGTTGATGGGTCATCTTTGAGGTTATATAATTTGCCTTAATAGGAGGCAAACGTGTCTACTATGGCTTGTGGGTTAATGATTTTTTCTTTGGCATGTGAGTACACATATGCACTTTTGGAGCGTGCCTTAAGTTGGGAACCCAGTTGTGTAAAATTTGTTTATATCGTTTTAGTAGGGATGTTTTTTTTCCATTTCACGCATTTTGGTTTGTAATTTCACCAGGTTGTCCTTCAATATGGAGGAAGGGGTTGTCTTATTTTTTGTGCGTAATATCAAGTAAGTGTACGCTTAAATTCTGTTTTTTTAACATAGCTAGCAGTCTTAATAAGAACCCCTGTGATCACGGCTTTATGGGCCTGCCAAACTTGTTTGATGCTTACGTCTGAAGTCGTGTTGTCGGAGAAGCAGAGCTGTAGTTCGTTTCTGATAGCAGAGACTATCTTGGGGTCAAGCAGGAGTGCCTCATTAAGCCTCCAAGAGCCTCTGCCAGTGTTTGGGATCCGTTCATGGAGTGACTTGAGTATGGGTACGTGGTCTGACGTTATCAGTCCTTTGCTGACATCCTGGATTTTGTGCATGATGGCGGCTTGAGTGAGAAATCTGTCAATTCTAGTGTATGTGTTGTGTACAATTGAGTGATGTGTGTGGGCAAGTAACTTATCCCTATGAAATCTGGTTGCTTAACCTAATCGCCCCTTACGGAATTGGGGAGAAACTAAAGGAGTGATTGAAACACCCTTATATGGAAAGCAAAGTCCCAAAACCTGAGGGCACAGGTGACCATAAAGGTACCAAGTAAGGTACAGATGGGTAAGAGTCACTTAGCCTTGGCGACCACGTTCCAGTCCCTGGATACTGTGGTGGGAGACTGCTCGTAGCTGCGAGGTGCTTTGGCAAGCGATGGATTCTGTCCAATAGCAAATCTTGAGTGGTCAACTCAGGAACCAATGCAAGAAAAAGGTCAGCAGCATAGGCCACTAATTCCGTCGGCAGCACCTCCGGGATACCCCTAATGCGCCGATCTCTGTCCTCATGATCAGCCACTTTATCTGTGAGTTGATTAGCGTTTGTGCAGAGCTCTGTGTAAGCATCTGCCAACGCGCTGTGGGTCGCAGTTAATTCTTCTGTCTTGTCTTCTAAATGGGATGTTCTATTTCCCAGGGCTTGTATGTCTGCCCTTGTGTCTCTTGCCACTTTAGCCAGGTCTGACTGCAGAGAGGCTTGAAGGTCCTGCAGCATCCTGTGGATCGAAAGAAAAAAAAAAACATATACACATAGAATGTGCCGGCAGATAAGAACCATTTGGCCCATCTAGTCTGCCCAACTTTCTAAATACTTTCATTAGTCCTTGGCCTTATCTTATAATTAGGATAGCCTTATGCCTATCCCACGCGTGCTTAAACTCCTTTACTGTGTTAACCTCTACCACTTCAGCTGGAAGAGATTCCATGCATCCACTACCCTCTCAGTAAAGTAATACTTCCTGATATTATTTTTAAACCTTTCCCCTCTAAATTAAGACTGTCCTATTGTGGTAGTTTTTCTTCTTTTAAATAGTCTCCTTCCCTTTATGTATTTAAATGTTTCTATCATATCCCCCCTGTCTGGTCTTTCCTCCAAGCTATGCATGTTATAGAGCGTGGTCTGGAGGTGCCATCTTGGGCCTGTGCTTTCGGCGATGTCAATGCTGTAATTATTTTGGCTGATTTCGAAGCCATGCTTCCCTGGAGCCTTCCCCCAGATAAGTATGCTGTGGTTTGGGGTTAAGGAAGCTTGTCTACACGCATAAGAATGCCGATGGTCCACAGAGCTAGCAGATTACGCAGCATATTGCTGGATCGCTAAGCCATTTCCCCTGGGAATTACACATTTTAAGGTCAGATCATCTGAACTGGAAGCACAGCTAACTTGGAGAGATTTTTTTTAGTTCGGCTATTTTGGTCTTAAATTTTAAATTCGCTTTTGAATTTTTCAGTTGTTGATAATTCTCACTGCGTACATAGTTTTGTATCAGAGAAAAGTGCTAAAGGACAACGTATGCTCTTTCTGTGTTGGCTTTTTCCCACATTCAAACACTGATACTTTGGTTTACAGACTGTATCATCGCCTGGTATTCACAGATAGAGGTAGATGACAGCTGTGGCAAGATTGTTAACACCAAGCTTCATACGCCTGCACTTAATTTTGCTTGTTCTGTTTGTATCATTCTGTTTGTATCATTATGTCTGTAAGGACTTTTTTTGAGAAAATGAAGAGGGACATAATTGTGAGTTTTTCTCCTCCATTTCAAATGTTTCGTGCACTTCAGATAATGGCGCTTACAGATGTAATGCAATACAGAGATATGTGTGCAGTGTACACGTTATAAGTAAACTGTATGTTTTCATAGATTTCTTCTGTACAGTAGTTCTAAGTGTCACTAGTTGTTGCAGCTTCATTTATGTGTGCGTATATTTTAATTGTTTTTTTTTCCCCCTTTGTTCTAATGCATCTTCATAATAAAAAATATTCAAGACTGGATTGTCCACTTAAATCTACTTTATTTAGTGCTTGCTGTAAATAGAATGTAATTGTTATAATTCTATAGTTTCATTTTTGGTATACCCTGGCATCAGACAGCAAATTGTCATCTTTACTTCAAAACCCTTCTTGCCCATGAGCAGGCCATACAATCCTCTCTTGTTGTATTGCATTGTTTAAATAATTGCTTTGATGTACAGATTTTATTAGGTGGAAAATAAATTTTGGCAACCTATAATATTGACCTCAGAAATGGCAGAAGTTAATATCCAATCTTTTTTTTTTTTTTATTTGCTAGAGAGCCGTTACACAGTCCTGTAAATGTGACAACACTTTTACCCACTTCCTGTGCGGTTGGTAAACTAAAATAGGATATTGTAAATAAATTAAAAGCTTCTTCCAGGTTGCTGTGTAATTTTTCTTACTTGGGAATGTCAGTGTGCATATTCAGAGTAGCGGCCGACCGGGAAAGGCGCATGGAGTAAGAGCTCCCAGGCCGACGGACCCGAGAGCTACAGACAGCCGGTATAGACATACCAATCCTGACCCTGCAGAGCTCCATCGGGCAGCAAGCACTCACATGGCGCCCTCCAAGCAGCTGAAAATCACGGACCCGATCAGGTCCACCAAAAAAGACCGCCTCCGCTCCAGCCAAGATGCCTCTAGCTCCGAAGATCAGCCAGGCACAGGAGATCCCACAGGCCGTTAAACAGACAACCCGGTGAGTGAGAGAAGCCTCTACAACATGCTACAAGAGCTTAGGGCTACCTTGCATGCTTCCAACAAATGATGGCAGACTTCAAACAGGACCTGTCTGAGCTGGGAGACAGAACTGACAGACTAGAAGTCCGCACAGAAGAAATATGTTCAGCTCACACTGATATGGAGGCTAAATTGCAAGCTCTCAGTGAAGAACAAACGCAGCTAAAACGGAAAATGGCGGACATAGATCGCTCTAGGCGCAACAATGGTTCAGGTTTAGAGGAATCCCTGATAACCTCACACACGAGGCCCTGCCCGACTTTATCAAAAGCCTGTGTCAGGCCGTGCTGCCGGCAAGGGACGCCACGGAGTGGCTACTGGACAGAGCGCACCGTTTACCTAGGCCTCAGCGCTTCACAGCAGACACCCCGCGCGATGTGGTAGTCAGGTTCCACTATTATACGGCAAAAGATTCGCTGCTGACTGCCACGCGCAAACTTACAACGCTACCGGAACCGTTCCAGGGGGTGCAATTGTTCGCGGATCTATCTGCTCTCACAATGAGCCGACGAAGAGAATTTATCTCATTTACGAAGACTCTCCGAAACCACGATGTCCCATACCACTGGGGTTATCTCACTAAGATCATCGTTTGGAGAAATAACAAAAAACACGTTCTCGAGGGACCAGAGGATGGATTGCGCCTTCTGAGAGAATGGGGACTTTTCCAGTCGCCGGACCAGCCAGCGCAAGATCCGAAACCGCAGAGGAGACTCACAACTGAATGGCACATGGCGGGATCGCCAAGAAGGGACAAATGAACTCTCCCTCCACAACCCTCCGTCCCACTAAAACGAACTGACCACGGGCCTAAACGGAAAGGACTTGGACGCTGAAGCCGACCATAACGTTGTGTAATGTATATGGCACCAAATTGTATCTGCACCGGGGCACTTATACCTTTCTCACTGGGTCTTATAGCAGATGGGATGGAGGGCACATAAAGGGCACAAAAAAAGGAAACATAAATACTTAACTGAGAGAGTGGGATGCTCTCACATAAAAGTAACGTATATAAGGCTGTCTGTATAATGTAAGCTTTGTAATATCTAATATAAGAAAAGGGTCCCGGTTAAGGCCAAACCACGCAGGTTAACTTTAATCCCCCAGTTGGGCTTGCCTCCCAAGCATTAGGCTGGGCGGTCACCCCAACAACAATGATTACCCTACGTACTAGGGAACTGTTGTATATACTTTGTTTGTTTTCTATGTTTATGTTTATTCTGTTATCTGGGATCACTGTATTGAACTATGCTCCACAGGACCACACTATTCATTAAGAGGGAACACCATTAGACGAGGGGGGAGGGAGACCAAAGCACCAACACACTATCGCAGGAAGCCTATACACACCTAATGCCACAGAAACCCCCACGAGGGACTTCCATTATAGCGGATACGCACTCACAAATTCTAACCATTGGGACACCCAACACTATGACCCTTTTTTCCCTGAATGTGAAAGGCCTTAATAGCCCCCATAAACGGAGGTTGGCAGCACGAGACATCCGAACTTCTGGGGTGGCCATAGCTTGTCTGCAAGAGACACACTTCTGCAGCCGCAACCCCCCGAGATTTGCAGTCCGACACTACTCCCAAGCATATCATGCACACTCCCCAACAAACTCAAAAGTGGTTTCCATATACTTTCACGATGACTGGGCGTTCACACCAAGCCAACAACATACGGGACGAGATGGCCGGCTACTCATTTTAGTAGGCACATTAAATGGCATACTGATAACGATTGCTTCCCTATACGCCCCCAACGAGGACCAAACGGCCTTTCTCACAAAGGCACTAAAGAAGGTAGAAAAATACAAGCAGGAACATGTCATTCTATGTGGAGACTTCAATTGCACCCCAGATCCCCACCTAGACATTCAACGCACACAGAACAAAGGACCAAAAAGGGCATCAATAGCACTGGGGCGACACCTCAGTCGATTACTATTTGAACATGACCTATACGACTCATGGCGCTGTCTTTACCCAGGAACCAAAGATTACACGTATTACTCCCCGGTGCACATGACACACTCTAGAATTGATCTATGCATCACGGACAAAACCACACTAACACACGTCATGACGGTCGCGATCGGCCCTATCACATGGTCTGACCACGCGCCGCTCTGGGTCCTGAACCCGGCCCGTGGCACGGGAACCTGGCGCCTCAATGAGGCTCTCCTGGACCGCCCCAACACCTACTCCACCGTCCTAACCCATCTAACTGACTTTTTCTCACAACACGAAGCCTGCACCACGCCCGTCACAACTCAATGGTTAGCACACAAGGCAGTTATGCGAGGCATTCTGACACAGGCGGGAGCCACCATAAAAAACAATACCAAAGCTGAACTCCTCGCAAAGCTCGCCGCATTAGAATCCCAACACAAACCCACACCTCATAAAGCGACCCACAAGCAGTTACAACAAATCCGAACTGACCTACACAATCTTGAAATTGCCACAACAGAGAAGCATATGCGCTACCTTAAACAAACCCATTACAATACAGGGAACAAGGCAGGTAAAGCACTAGCTAACAAACTAAAGAAGAAATACTTACACACGAAAATACCGTACATAATTTCCAAGTCGGGCGACAAACTGTACAACCCACACCACATTGTGGAGGAATTGGCCTTTTTCTACGCCTCCCTATACCAGCTTGACAGGGACCACCAAACACACCAACCATCTGAAGAGGAAATCACCCGCTTCCTGAATACTACCCACATCCCATCCATTATAAGAGCACAACAGGAGCTGTTAGAAGCTCCATTCACTTGTGAAGAAGTGGCCAACACGATCGCTAGTATACCTAAACATAAATCGCCTGGCCCGGATGGGCTGTCCAACTACTACTACCACAAACTAAGCACCATACTACTTCCGCACATCACCAACCTCTTCAATCACATTAAACAAACTGGGCAAAACCCTAAAGAAGTGATGGAAGCGTTTATAGTCACGCTACCCAAGCCAAACAAATCCCCGACGATCTGCGCTAACCTAAGGCCTATTTCCCTACTCAACGCCGACATCAAGCTGTATGCTAAACTACTAGCAAACAGACTTAAACCTCTATTCCCAACTTTGATCTCAGAGGAGCAGGCAGGATTCGTCCCGGGCGGGCAAGTAGGCGACAACACCAGACACTTCATTAACCTCATAGAATGGGCCCACTCCACACATCAAGGGGAAGTCCTGTTAGCGCTTAACGCTGAGAAAGTGCCTAAATTGGAAATATATGCGATTAACACTCGCCCAAATGGGCATTTCCCAAGAGTTCATAACTAGCATCCTAGCCCTGTACCAAGAACCGTCAGCTAAAATCTTTAGCACAGGCTTCCTATCGACTCTATTAGCCATACGAAACCGCACACAGGGCTGCCCCCTTTCCCCACTCATCTTTATTCTTTGCCTAGAGCCCTTGATAAGGCATATAAAACAAACAAAAGGAATTCAGGGCATATCTACGCCAAAGGACGAACAGAAACTAGCATTGCTTGCCGACGATATTCTTCTATACCTCACAAAACCAGAGCACTCTATCCCGCAGCTGCAAAATCTCCTTGCCACATACAGTGAAGTATCCTTCTACAAAAACAACACTGCAAAAACACAAGCTCTCCCTATTCTAATACCGCACACCCTCACGACACAACTTGACCGCACATATGCATTCGACTGGAGGAAAAAGTCGCTCTCATACTTAGGGATTAAACTTACTAAATCAATCAGCACCCTACAAAAAGAAAACCATATTCCTCTGATTCAGAAACTCACAACACAATTAACATCATGGGAAGACCTAGAGGTTTCCTGGATAGGCCGCATCAACTCAATTAAGATGATGATTCTCCCGCACATACTTTACCTGTTCAGAACCATCCCCATAACCTTGCCAGCCCGCCTCCTTCACAGGCTCCAACCTGTTATAAACGCGCACGTCTGGAAACGGAAACCCCCGCGAATTAAAAACAAGACTTTAGGCCTCCACTTCACTAGAGGAGATCTCGGCCTCCCCGATGTTCGGTTCTACTACCAGGCCTCCTTATTAGCTCAAGGTCTAAGACTACTCAGAGCTTCCGAGAGAGCACCAACCCCAATCTGGCTCTCCTTTGAAGATGCCTGCATACACCCGGCAGAAATAACCCAAGCTCTGTGGGTGGGCGCCCTGACCCTCATTAAAAAAACAATCCTACAATGCACATTGACACTTCTACAGGCCTGGAATTCTCCCTCCCCTCCAGAGACCTATTCCTATACCTAAGGGTCAAGAACATCCTACAGGCCAATACACAAGCCAATGAGACCACTCAAAGACCTATAGCTTACAGTCCACAACACCTGTTGAACGCCCGCCACATCAAGCCCCTTGCACTGTGCTACAATGACCTGTGGGAAGCTGCTACCCCACACAAACTCCAATACATGACACAATGGGAGAAGGATATCGGTAGAGAGCTCACGGCACAACAATGGCACAACACCATATCCATCACCAAGAGGGCATCTAGCAGCATCTCTATATAGCAAAATCACAATGAGATGGTACATGGTGCCTCACAGACTGGCAAAGATGTACGGCCTCCCCTCTATTCTGGAGGTGCGAGAAATCCCAGGGTACACTGTTGCATGTCTTCTGGGCATGCCAAGACATTCAGCCACTATGGTTAAGCGTACAAACACTGGTAAACAAGATAACCCACTTTACCCTGCCGATGTCACCTGAAGGATACTTACTACATATGTTGCCAACGCTGCACCAGAAGCACCATACCCCTCTGATAGTAAACCTTCTCACGGTCACTAAAATGGCTATAGCATTTCACTGAAAAGACAAAGCGATCCCCTCCATTGAAAAGATCTCAAAGAAATTAGATAATGTCTGTCTATATGAAAACATGGCTCTGAGAATGAAGGGGAAAGCACAGCAACATGAGGTGATATGGCATGACTGGCTCACGCATTGAGGGGCGGGTACTGCATAGCAAGCCAGGTCCGATAACAATAAAAACATAACCACAAAACATAAGTCCCAACCGAGCTGAGCGTACCCAAATGAAGTTCCCTTTGCATTCATTACTGGTCCCAGATCCAGATCCAGATCCAGATCAAGTGCAAGTTCAAGTTTATGTTAAGATGAGTTCACTTCCTTCCCTGGGTTTTCCCAAACTCCACACACTCTTACCAATGAGGGAAAAGCGATAGGTATGCCATGAGCCAAACACACGCGGGCACCAAGACATTACTAATGAGTACAATTAATCCCAGGAGGTGGTCCTGCACATACAATATGTTGTAATATAACGAAATGGGGAGATTTGTAATGACATGGACATATGTACTAGATATTATATGCGTAAATGCAAGACCTGCAATATGTGTTATCCCAATTAATAGACGTTGTTAACGCAAACTACCATGTAATGTATACTGCTACTGTATATGTATCACAATGTGGAACCCCCCCCCCTTTTATTGTTTCTTATAAAACACAATAAACACAAATATGTTAAAAAAGAATAACCCCGTCAGACCAGTGTATCCTGGGCCAGATTCACAGTATGTACATACTTGGTGGCCTTTAGCCATTGCAATTGAGGGTTTAACGATAATATACCTGATTAAAGGAACACTTCCAGCACTATAGCATGGTGTTGTGGTTATGCCGCCACGATTACCATGGAGCCCTCTCAGAGTAAATACACAAACTGTTTAGGAATGGGTCCCTGGTGCCAGAAGCACCTCACAGGACCTTCCCATAGTGTCAGCCAAACTCTCAGTGGCTGGAGATTTCCACAGCAGGGGCAGTGGGCCTCTGTCATCGCTGGGAACCAGGGAGCATTGCTGGCAGACGCCCTCTTAAAGGGACATTATAGTCACCAAAACTACAGCTTATTGTATTTGTTCTGGTGAGTAGAATCATTCCCTTCAGGCGTTTTGCAGTAAACACTGTCTTTTCAGAGAAAATGCAGTGTTTACTTTACAGCCTAGGGATCCCTCCACTGGCCACTACTCGTATGGCTACGAGAGTTGCTTCCTGGGGCAGGACTACCATTCAGTGTCTCCACCCTCTGCATGGAGACACTGAACTTTACTCATAGAGATGCATTGATTGTCTTGTGCTGGCTCTGCCCTTGATCTGCTTCCTTGGCAGTCTCAGCCAATCCAATGCTTTCCTATGTGAAAGCATTGTGATTGGCTGAGATCACCACTAATGATGTCAGCCAAGAAGGCAGAAAAAGGGCAGAGCCAGTACCAGCAGACTGGAGCAAAGATCAGATTTTACTATATTTAGAGACGTAAGGGCCACCCTCTGGCAGGGGGCTAGATTTTGTTTATTACACTATAGGGTTAGGAATAAGTTTTGTGTTCCGGACGATATAGTGTCCCTTTAAGGGAGTAAAGTTCTTTTAGCAATACTGTTTAATGATCCAGGGCATTGTGCACCTTATAGCAGAGCTGTGTTCTTCAGCTCTCTCACAGGCGGAGAGAGTGCTCAGCTCAGGTTGTGCATTTTCCAAAAGATAATGAGCTTTGAAATCATAAACTGCAGGACAAGGTCCTTGCTCTTTACCCATTTAAGCCAGCAGAAGTATTATGGTGATTAAAGTGACCCTTTAAAATACACTCACGAATGGAAATATATTTTTAGGTCCATTTTAACCATGTTCCTGCAGCTAATTTACTGCCAGTTAGAGCACACATCCATTGCACTTTAAATAAACGTACTATGCAACTAGCTCGACATCTCTTAAATTATCTCACTTATAAAAACTCCCAAATGTTTTAATGCTAACCACAAGCTGTAAATGTAAAATATGATAGTCAATAGTCAAACGTTCTATTTAAATACTGTTATATACCTTCAGCAAAGAGCTAAGCATACATTGTGTAGAAGGTTTGATGAATTCGGGGAAGCTGAATCTACAACTTTTTATGTCTGCTCCATGATCACACTGAGTGACACAGACATGCAGTCAGTGTTTACCAACAACCACACATGGGATTTTTGAATCTGTGAACAAACACTGGTCATAGTTTACCAGAATGACTATGCAGCTCTTTAAACATCAGTCACAGCATATTATGGGTGCATTCCATGTGTCTTAAAAGGACCGATCCAGACACCACCTCAGCTTCACCTCAAGGACGCTCATTTATGAATGGTTTAACCCCCAAATTGCTAAACTACTGGAAGAGAGTTCCCAGAGACTTCTTCTGGGTAGAAGGGGGGTGCCTGTAGTTGCAAGCAGACCCAATAATATTAAATTTTACGAAGCTATTATAAATTTTCCTGCACTTAACCTCTTTTGACAGTGGTCCAATGTGGGCATGGTCATCTTGTTATTATAGCGTACTCTTTAAAGGGTTATTGCAACCAACATGACCACTTCTGCTTTTTGAGTGGTCATGATGGTCGGAGTCTGAATGTATAGTGTTTCAGTTTGAGTTATTTGTATTTGTGTGATGGGGGCCTGTTGCACATGTGACTCACGCGGCTTTGAACTCTGTTCCGGGCTGCCTAAAGTCAATTCTGTACTTATTTTACATCTGCCGTCAATGTGCACTGCACTCTGCCAACACATGTTCAGAACCTGCAAGGTGAAACGGTCTAATCAAAGGACATTTTCTTTTAATAATTATAAGACTTGGAAATGCGGTTTCAAGTCAGGCCTCCAAGAGCACAGGCTAGGAGAGCCGAGCTACTTCCCGACTCCTATACCAAGCTATACTGTGACATGTATGCATGCGCCGTGCCATCATGGCTTGCCGTAGAGAATCATTGCATGCAATTATTCTTAATGACCAAATCTGTAGTGGATGCGCCTACGGTCCTCAATGCATTGGAATGGAGGAACAATTTGAGGATGACGCCATGTGAGGAGGAGCAGATGCCCCCCCCCCAAAAAAAGAGGAAATATATTTAGTTTTAAAATTTTAATGGGTAGTGTGGCTAAAAATAACTAGGGACATGAGGCTATAACATTGGGAGTACAGATTTGTATTTCTAATGCTAGTGCCCCTAATGCTAATGCTAGTGTTCACATCCAGTCAGAATCTGATGTGCTGAGTAGCGCTCAGCTTTCCCTTGTGTTTTTAGGTGCTATTTGCCCACTGTGCCAAAGAATTGCCTAGAAATGCTGAACATACTTGGAACAATTAAACCACATTTGTATTCATGGAATTACAAAAGATCTGCTGAAAATAGCCAAACTGTGGATAAAGAGTTTACGATTTTCTTCTCCTAGTCTCCTAGTCTTGCCCAAACTTTGCAGTTTGGTTTTCAATTTCCCACAAGTTGGTTTATAATGAATAAACACAAATAAAAAATATAATTTTACAAAGGACGTCCATGGGTGAGACAATCTCTCCAGCCCATATTGCAGCGTTTAATCATACTTGTGGCAATTCTCTGTTCTTTTTCTGTTTTTCCACATTTCATTTGTTTTTGCCAAGGGCTCACATTTGATCTCTGCATTACACATGTAGCAGAGGAGTGAGGAGCATTTACATAAAGCTTGCCGATTGTTTCACAACATCGTCTTTGGAATGTATAGCAAATTCATACTCCTCTTGCATTTTGCTGATAATGGTGATCGTGTAGTATTTATTGATCCTTCTGACTAAATTGAGTGGTAATTTATAAACTAACCTTTCACCCGTTTCATGAAAATTCTGCATGCTTTGAAATGAACCTTGTCCCAAAGTATTCTTTGAGTGTGTGTACACTTCATCATTGGTAAATGCAGTTATTATTATTATTATTATTATTGCCATTTATATAGCGCCAGCAGATTCCGTAGCGCTTTACAATATTATGAGAGGGGGATTTAACTCTAAATAGGACAATTACAGATAAACTTACAGGAACAATAGGTTGAAGAGGACCCTGCTCAATCGAGCTTACATTCTATAGGAGGTGGGGTGTAAAACACATTAGGACAGGAATTTGCAATCAAGTAAGGTGGGCTGCCCTTTAGGAGAGGGCAAGAGACAGGTATGTGAGGTAAGGGTTAGTCTTGGAGACCATAAGCTTTCCTAAAGAGATGGGTTTTAAGGCACTTCTTAAAAGATGCAAGACTAGGGGAGAGTCTGATGGCGGTAGGCAGGCTATTCCATAGGAAGGGAGCTGCCCGCGAGAAGTCCTGCAAGCGCGAGCTGACCGTACGGGTGCGGACAACAGACAGGAGGTGGTCACGGGCAGAGCGGAGAGACCGAGAAGGGACATACCTATGGATCTGTGAGGAGATATAAGAGGGGCTAGAGTTGTTCAGTGCTTTATAGGTGTGAGTTAGTACCTTGAATTGACTCCTATAGCATACAGGAAGCCAATGTAAGGACTGGCAGAGGGGTGAGGTGTGAGAGAAACGACTAGAGAGGAAAATCAGTCTAGCAGCAAGTTCTCATCAATTGTCTATAGTGACTCTATAGTAAATGCAGAACCTCACTTTCTACACCGGGGGGGCCCAAAAGGTAGATCTCCAGACGAGCTGAGATCAGGACTGCTTGATCTACTGGTTTCTACATGTCTCATATGAATGCGTCCGCCATGCTGTATGTAAACTTCATAAGCAGCAGATTAATAATAAGAAAATTAGCTCATTAATTAAAATTGAATCCCAAAGGGACTGCTTTAATTAGTAAACTGATTTCCTTCCTGAAGTTTTAAATTAAAATCAGAATCAAACAGTTAATGTGTTTACAGGAAAACATTGTGGATCTGGCCACCCCTAGATGAGTCTTGATCTATCTCTTCATTACCTTTGTGCAATTGCATGCTTGTTGTACTGACCTCCATTGCTGCTGCTACTCCAGGATTAAGCAGCTTGACGAGTCAGGGATAACTGGAAGGATTGAGTATGTGTGACCATATCGGCTCCACGTTGGAAATAAAATGAGATGTGTACACTCTGATTGCGTTCAAACCCCTGATTAAAATAATAATCTTGGACACTTGACAAGTGGGCTTCTGAGTTCACATTTGCTACGTGTGCATACATTTCTGTATTTTTTAAATGGAAACAATGAGCTATGTTTTATTCCATAACAAGCGTTCTTTTGAGTGCAATTGGCACCCCCCCCCCCCCCCCAAAAAAAAAATCTGAAAAATGTTGTAGAGCACCATAAAATAGGTTGCTTTTAACACCGAAGGCACGGTGTCTGGTTTAGAACTGCACATTTACTAATTAAATATGAGACTCTACACACACAGATTTTGTTAGTTGTTTTTACTGCCCTCCCAAGCATTTTGCAATAGTCTCCACACCCTATTTGCAGTGTTTATAAAACAGATTATCCTGAATGTTGTAGTTCTTATTCTCTGTGCATTTACACTGTATTGTGCCTTCCTCCTGGTCGTACACTTCCTGCCTTCTGGGACAAAGCCCTTGTGCTTTGCAATGTCACAGGCTGAGTTAGTAGTCTGGGTGAGTTAAAGATAATTTGAACTTTAATAGAAAGCTCTCCCAGCAAGTTTCAGGAAACCTCTTTTTCCCTTCAGGAAACCCTTTTTCTGACTTTATGCATGTGCCAGAAAGTGAACATTTAAAGGTACACTCTGGACACCATAACCACTATAGCCAACTTTAGTTGTTATGGTGTCAGAACTTTACTGGTACCCCTCACCGGAAGTAGTCACGCTGTTTTAGAAAAGTTTAAATTCTCCCCTTGGTTAGGCCAGGCATCTCTCCCTGACTTCTTACTTCAGCTAGCAGAGCAAAAGTTCCTTCTCTCCTAAGCTAGTACAATGATCTTGGCCCTGCACCGCTGGGCTTGGCTTAGAGAAAGATCATCCGGCTCTCTCAAGTCTGGTAGTGGAAAGGGGGAGCGGCGCTCATTGGACCCTAGGTACGAAAGCTTTTCTAGCACCATTTGATTACTGACACTGTCTATCACATAGACATCTTTGGAAGCAGATACCACGGCTGTCTATAGCTCAAACTGCCTTTATTTTCTGTACTTATATAGACAGCAATACCAAGATCGTGTAGGCAGGTTGAGATTGGATCTGTAAGTGGGCTGAAGAAAATTTTAATTTGTTCCCCCCCCATCCCCATACTTCACCAGTTGTTAGTAGTTGTAGCTTTAACATAAGTACATAGGAGCTCACCTTTCCAGCCTGTTTTCAGTCACTTGGAAATAAAACATTTTCTTTGCATTATTTGTCTCATATACACTCTCACCACACCCAGCCAATCTAATTCTACATGCAGAAAACCAATGTAGCAAATGCTGTAAGTCATCTTGTACTTCCTAGGTATGTGCACGTATTCCCCTTTACTCTTACAGCTGAAATACAGAACTGCAAAATTTTAGTCCAGTACAGAAATCTTAATGTAAAGTAGTCACAGAATTTGAGAATTTATTTTGTGTTCAGTGGCTCGCTATATTATTGTACTGGAATCATTTTTTTAATTTTTCAGTCAGGCAGAAGAACAGCCATATATTTGATACAATTGATATACTGAATTGTTATAGTTCCTTAATGTTTATTTCACACAAGATTTTATTATCCCAGTGCATTTTCTAGGTAAGTGGTTAAATGCTGGGTTGAAAATTTCCTTAGTGATTCCACCTGTCCCAGTTAGTCATGACAGAGCTGTGCATATATTCAACACTGTGTTGTTGTTTTTTTGTTTTGTTTTTTACATCTAAATGTATTATGACTACAAGGATATAATCTGATTTGCTGTCATTGTGTTAATGTTTATTTTTGTTTTTATCTTTATTTAGAAACCTGGATGACAGACTCCTGAATCTCATACTGATTGTTTAACATGTGGGTTTACAAACTGGTCCTTGTTACCCAATATGTAGCCTGAACGAGCCTGGATCTCTATTTAAAATATTTTGTGGGGAAGTGATTTTTGGCGTGTTAAGTCGGACACTGAATTATAACAGATTTCATGAGGTACCTGACTTAAGGCAGAACCACAATCATGAGTGGCAGCATAGGAAAAGAGAAGGATCCTAAGGATAATGAATCGAAGGTGACCACTACATCGAAGGATAGAGACAAGGATCCAAAGGCATGTGGCGGGTTAGTAAAGGAAGCCCGGGAGAAGGACCTTAAGACCAAACTTAAAGATGCCAAAGAAGGAAAGAAAGATGCTAGTGGAGCACAACCTGCAGTGACTTTTACTGTGGACAATACAATAAAACGCCCAAATTCAGGGATGCGTAAAAAGGCCAGCAATGCAGAGGTGATAAAAGAGCTAAATAAATGCCGGGAGGAAAACTCCACGCGCTTGGACTTGGCCAAGAAGTCTATACACCTTCTTCCTTCATCCATCAAGGAGCTGACACAATTAACAGAACTTTATTTATACAGCAACAAGCTGCAGTCGCTGCCACCTGAGGTGGGCAGCCTGGTGAACTTAGTGACGCTGGCGTTGAGTGAGAACTCTCTTACCAGCCTGCCCGAATCTCTGGACAGCTTGAAGAAGCTTCGCATGCTTGACTTGCGACATAACAAACTGAGGGAAATCCCTCCTGTGGTTTACAGGCTAAGTTCCCTGACCACGCTTTTCTTACGGTTTAACCGCCTCACAGCAGTAGAGAAGGACATCAAAACTCTGACAAAGCTAACCATGTTGAGCATTCGAGAGAACAAGATCAAACAGCTGCCTGCTGAAATCGGTGAGTAAAACCTTCCCGCTCTCTAGATGTGTTAACTTGTCAAGCAATAGAGGATTTCTTTTATAAAACAAAGGGACACTATAGTTACCAGAACCACTACAGTTTAATGTAGTGGTTCTAATGTATTTATCTATAGCCTGTCCCTGCAGGCATTTTAATAGGCAGTGTTTACATTACTGTGTTTCGAAAGAGAGAAATTATCTAAGCATGGCATAAGTTATTGTAAAACAATGTTTTTATTTTTTCATTTTAACAGTTAAGTCTGACTTTTTATAATTGAATCATTTTGTAAAAATGGCTTGTGTTTAGCTCACTTTGTCTTTTATTCTAAAAAAAAAAATCAATTTTTATTTGTCTACTTAAACATTATTTTTTTCTTTGTGTTCCCTTGCACAAAATGCGCAAAGGAACTCAGTCAGATAAGATAATAACACTTTAATGACTGCAATTGTTATGATGCAGGATAGTACCCTGCTCCCTATTTATATTCCCAGGATTGCCTATAAGCTCACACTTCACTGAAGCTATACATACGCCTGCCTGCTGGTGCAGATAGATGTTACGTTTTCGTTTTACTTTCTCCCTTTCCAGTTTTGTCCAACTTCTGTGCACAAACAAAGGCAAACTTTTCTCTTCCCTATGTGAGAACCCGAGCTGTGGCTGCACGAATGAGCCGCCTGCAGCTTTAGGTAGGAAATCACTGCACAAAGTCTGGTTCACAAAGCTGTGTACCAGGCAGTGCATTAGCTGATTGCAGGTGCATTGTGGCTGCCATCTGCTTATCCTGTGTGGTGAATGGAAATCCAGCTGGTGGGTATGCTACTTATCCTGTAAACTCTGCTGGACAACAGTTTATTGGATAAGACCAGACACCATGTATCAAAATGAGAGGCTCCTGGTTGATAGAGGCTGTTTGGTCAGGGATGAATCGTTCAGCTGCTGACACTTGCTTAAAAAGGGTAGCAACTTTAGGGTCTTTTGATGTGTTATCTATTTAATGCAGGGGTCCTCAAACGCCGGCCCCCCAGAGGTTGCTGAACTTAAACTCCCATGATTCTTTGAATTACATAGCCAGAGAATCATGGGAGTTGTAGTTCAGCAACATCTGGGGGGGGGCGGAGTTTGAGGACCCCTGATTTAATGCATTAAAAGTTAGTCAATGGGTTCCTGTGTGTTCCTTTAATGCAGTTCCACATACAGTAATATAGGGTAATAATATTGGAGTGTTTAAAGCAGCACGTGTCCTTACTGGGGCAGTAATGCTGTACTTTAGGATTTGTTTTAGCTTGCAGGGATATTTAACTCTGCTCCTCCTCCTCTATGAGGTTCATTGAATTAGTGAGCAATCAGAGATGGAAGGGAGTCTCTGATAATCAGGTTCAGCCTCCAGCTTGTGTATCCCATGTTCTTTGCCACACATAACCGACTCTGCAGGGCTGCTTGTTTAGAGATCATGGCTGAGCCAATGTGATGTTTTTAAAAACACAACATAGAACCCTAAAATCTTGATTGTTTTTTTTTTTTTTTTTTTTTTAAAGGAACACTCCACTGAGGTGCTTTATGAGACTGGCTCCAAAGTGCCAATTTCAATAGAAATCTGCATTTTTATAATTAGGGGCAGCAACACATTCCTGGCAGTCAATCAGAAAAGTTTTCTTTTGCTTCCACAAAGCCCTTTTCAGTGAGCTGTAATACAGCTCGCTGAGAAGTGTTGGAAAGCCACTATCGTGTGTGTGATCTCGTGACTCTGGGACAGAGACTTTCAGTCTCTGTTGGGGGGGGGGGGGGGAAGGGACAGCTTGCAAAGACAGCAGATAAGGTCTGCAACTATTGCAAGCTGTGTTTTTTTGTTTTTGTTTGTTTGTTTGTTTGTTTTTCCTTAATATACACCTAATAGGGGAAAACCACCTTTTCACTAGGGGTATATCTACTAAATGCTGAATAAAAAAATTGGGGGACAATGGAGTGATATTTTCAAGTGCCTATCAATGAAAATGAATGGGGGCTTTTGCATAGTTAAAATGCTGGATATTGCCTTTCTGATTTGCTGCAAACCCTTTTGATCAGGCAGTCTGTTTACCATTTTGGTTGACATCATTGCTATATTTTATTTCCTTCTGGACTCTCTATTGTTTAAAACAATTATAGTGAGATAAAACATCTAGCAAAAGGACACATACTCTATATACAAACAAAGCACATTCACAAGAGTCCTACCACTGCCCAACACATTACACAAATTACACAAAGTTGCCCTTTAAAAAAAACAAAAAAAACTCCTGAACAAAAAAATGCCAATGTGTGAAAACTTGCACCTTACAGGCAGGCTGTCTCCTCAGAAGAAACCAGAAAGCAACAGACTGTCAGTGAATCCCTTCTATTCCATACAAACATATTGGAGAATGACAAGCATGCACATGATTGATAAGCCTAGCATTAATTTTCCATTGAAGTTCAGATTCAAATTATTGCTGTTTTCAAGAAAAACTGTTGCTGTAATACACGCAGAATAGGAAAATTGCTATGTTAATCTTCTTATCCTCTGTGTGTATTTTACAAGAACGCTCCACCTTTCGGTACATGGTGTGGTAACACATTGGGTGAGCTGCTCAAAGATGACAAGCAGTATATTAACTCTTTCTAGCATACATTTTGTTTTTAAAGGGGAAGTGTTCAATACCATTTTTATCTTTTTCGCGTATTAAAACAAGTTTGGATGTTTAAAGCCGTACATTTGTTAGAGAGTCTTGTTACTTAACATGCCACATTTATACAAGAGGAATGTATTGGTTCATGTTTTTTGTTTTTTTTTTGTAAATGGAGAATGTTTCAAAATATTATGTAATCGGATGCTTTTAAAGTTTACTTCGTTATATTACTATAGATTTGTAACCATTTTACCTGTAGTTTGTAATATTCTGTGCATGCAATATGTACTATAGTCATTTAATGTTTCTGACCAATATTTCATGTAGACAGTTATTAATATTTTGGGTGATAGAATTTGGTTGCTAAACTTTTCAATAGTATAGAACACATGTATACTCTACCCCTCCACCCCCCCCCCCCCCCTCCCCTCCCCTCTTTTCTCCTTCCCAGTTGTAAATACCTCCATATAACTGTTCAATCCTATTCTCTGTTATTCAGGCCTCACTCAACTCAGTGAAAGACTGCATTTTTTTTTCTCCCCACGCCCACCCACCCACCCACCCAGGGTCCCCCTAAATATATAGCATGCTCCTCCAGCTGTTTGAGATTCTCACCCAATTACCTCTTCATTCCCCTAACATCTTACCAATAGCTGCTTCTCTGTTAACTCGTTCAGCCATCACCTCCAAACGTCCCCTGCTACCTCTTGTCTCAAATCCCCATGGTTTCCTTTAGATTGTAAGCTCACGGGCCATCTTGCCAAGCACTTTGTATAAAAGAGCTCCAATGGCTAGATATCAGCTTACGGGCAGGGCTCTCTTACCTCTTGTATTTGTCTGTGTATATTGTATGTTTCTCCACTAATTGTACAGCGCTGCGAAATCTTTTGACGCTTTATAAATAGCAATAATAAATAAATAATAAAGAACATTGTGGTGGTGATTTGGCAAGGTCATGAAACCTGAAAGAAATTTCACTATTTTTGATTACTTTACAAGTTAGTTTTCAGAGTGAAAAGGTTATTGGTAGCCAAAGGTGTGCTCCACTGTAATCTGCCTTTCAACACTTTGACCTTTCACTCTATTTGTGTTTGTGTGTGTGCGTGCACTACCAAATTAGAATATTTTGTATATGATTGTTTGTCAATCATTGTTTGATTGTGTGCTTGCCCTCTTCTCCGTGGTTGTATTTTTTTCTGCTTAATTTGTACTTTTCCTTGTTTGTGTCTGCAATTCTGTCTTGTGTCTGTGTTTTTATTCCATTGTATTGTTTTGTTTTTTTCCCTCTCTTTTTTGTTGCTCTTATTTCTTCGTACGTCGCTATGGCCCAGTCTTACATTCCATGTTCCTCTACACTCTGACTTAAAAAAAACAAACAAACCCAAAAGGCGGTAGAAATTTTCTGATTCCAATCCAAATGGTAGTTAATATTAAAGATCTGCTGTGATGTCATCAAAATTTAGCCCGTTGTTAATATGAGAAGTTTTTTTTTTTTTTTATTATACCCAATAAACAGTGATGGCATTTTTTTGCATTCTAAAGCATTCCATAAAGCCTTAAGGTGCTTTATGTATTAGGATCGATTTATCGTAATGAAATGAAAAAACACTCAGCAGCCCTGAAGTATTGTTTCCACTACGCTCTCACCCAGCTGTCATGGCTATGATGCCAGGAGTACTCTGGCCCATTTCCCGGACTCATGGTCTTCTCTCTAGCCGGTGATGACATCTGGCTTCTGCATAGCAGCAGGTCTATCCTGCTGGCCATTAATTGGCTGTGAGCGTTTTTTTGAATGAATGCAATTCTGTGCATAGGTAAATGCACAGAATTGTCCGTAACAAGCCTAGAACCATAGTTCTCGGTTGGCTAATGATACCCCAATGATGCTACCAGAGGAGAAGTTGTACCTCTGGCAAGTGTGCAAACTAAGTATGTACCGTACAGTGTTTCACAGCAAAACACCGGACAGACTCTCGGCACTATGACCACTTCAGATCACTGCATTAGTTATGGTGCTTGGAGTAACCCATTAAATATGTAACCTTGTAAGAAGATTGTATTGTTACACTTCCCAGGGCATAATCTCAATGTATTTCTGCCAAAAGCACTTTCTAGAAATGATGGTTATCATTATAATTATTAGTTATTTATATAGTGACAACATATTTTGCAGCTTTGTACACTAGAAGGAAAGCAGACAAACAAACTCATACTGATACAAATGGAACAAAGCTTGATTTTTAAAGGAACACTATAGTGTCAGGAATGCAAACGTGTATTCCTGACACTATTGGTCTAAATAGCAGTCTTAGAGTGTAGGACCCCCTCCCCACCCCCCCCTTACCTCCGGTTAAAAACATAATTTACTCGCCTTTTTCTAGCATCGCCAGTGTCTGGTCGCAGCTGGCCCCACCCCAGCTTTGCTCCCTTGACTGATATCATGAAACCTGATGATCTCAGCCAATCCAATGCTTTCCCATAGGAGAGAATTGGTAAGCTATCGCGCATGCATGTCAAAACTCTTCTCTGCGTCAGTCAGCATCTCCTCATAGAGATACATTGACTCAGTGCATCTCTATGGGGAAAGTTCAGCTCCTACATTCAGAGCGTGGAGCCGCTGCGCATTTTGCAGCACTGATCCAGGAATCTCCTCTGGCGGCTGTCTGAGTGACGGCCACTGGAGATGTCCCTAGCAAAAATGTAAACACTGCCTTTTCTCTGAAAATGTAGTGTTTCTATTAAAGTGCCTGCAGGGACAGGCTGTAGACACCATAACATCTACATTAAACTTTAGTTGTTCTCGTGACTATAGTGTGCCTCTAAGTAACCTTTTGTTTTCAGAATAACTTCACCTGCTTATGCAGTAATTTGGTGATGTTTACCTGTCTCTCTCTTGCTAGTTCAGCATGACCTGACACATCCCTGCAAATAATGTTTTGGGCACACTTGAAGGGACATGTGTACACAAGTTTAAAGTTCTGGCAGGATTATTAGGTTAATCGTAATCAATATGCAAAGCTGGTATGTGTCTGCATTACATGCACTGTTCCATAATTTATGATTTACCAGCATCGCATTCAGTTAGAGCGTCCGTGAACCTTCAAAATCACGTTAAACCACATCCTCACAGGAAAGCCCAGGGCTGTCTGTTGCTGGAGGCAGAGGGTTAATGCTAAAGGATGAGATCACTGTAATTGTTCCTCTAGTTTTACCTCCAAGCAAACCCTTTGTTTTGCTCAGTGCAGGGTAGGCATTCTTTTCTGTCTACGTAAAATTGATGCTCTGTGTCTAAGGATTGCTTTGTCAGTTCCCAGAAGCCTTGTGTCTTGCTCTCTGATCTGTGTAACAGCTACAGAAAATTACTGAGAAAGTCTGACTGCTTGACACAATCGACCTTCCTCCTGCGTGTGTTTACCAGAACTTGCCTGTTATTTCAGTGTACCGTTTTTTTTTGTTTTTATTCACCATACATTTTTGTTTATAATATTTATACAGCCTACAATAGGAAAAATGTTGAACACTAGATGACCAAAAGGTAAATCCTAGGCTGTTGCAGTCCTATAATTCCCCATGGTGCTTTAAAGAGTCATTCTTAATTACATAATCACTACAGTCTCTGTGCCAAGTCCCCCAGGTTTATGTCAATTTGTTTGAAAGTGACATTTCAAGGCACCCAGCGACTGCCACCCCCATCCCTGGGCAAATGTTGCTTTTCATGCAGGCAGTAATTGGAAAATGGTGCCCTGCACTATGCAGCATTCATATATTGTAGGGGGGGAATCATTCAGTCAAGGCTCGTTCAGACGTATTGCCTTAATTAGTTGTTTTCCATCCAGGTCATGGGAATTATAGTTCTGCAATAGATGGGGACAGCTAGCTAAGTGGAAACATGCAGCATTATTGTTTTCATTGTATGCTACAGCTGCCATCTTGTTCAATATTTTTACTAATAAAGCTGTATTTTTTTTTTTTTTTTTATAAACTTTTTTTTCCAGATTTTATTTTTTTGTTCTGTTAAAAGATCTGGTTACATTTATTTCATTATTCTTGGGAAAACTGATGTCACAGAGGGGTTAAAGAGGCAGGGTGAAAATATTTCCTGGGTAGGAAGGATTTATAGTGTTAAAATGAACCTCCTTCCCCAACTCTTGTATATATTCCTAGTACTTCCCATCTTTTCAGCCATGGCAAATTTGAAGCAATTCATAAAATACATAGTTGAATTTACATGGCAAAGCTGTTTGTGTGTAGTTTCGAGCCACATCTTTTATTGCCCAAAGCGTGGAGGTAGCTGTGAATTTACACGGCAAAGCTGTTGGTGCTGGAATTGGTTAGTTTGACTCTTTAATAACATGGCCAGCACACTTATACCCATCAGATTTGTCATGTGTATGGGAACCCTGGACATACTGTGTAAGTGGATTCCCCATGTTGGGTCGGTTTCTGTAATGGACCTTGTTTTTTTCTTTTTGTTTTCCCCTCTTCCAGTTTCTTTCTATTTCTTTTGGACCACTTTGTAAAACTCCACTGCCATTTGCCACTTGTGTGCATTTATACACCCATGTATAACAGGTGTCCATGGGATATGTAGTTTAGCATTCATCACAATTGATGTGTGACACTACTGAATAAGCTAAAAGCAGGGATACTACTGCATTCTGCAGCCTATTCACAACCTGGTTCAGTTTTATGAACTTGGCTGCTGTGTACAGTGATCTTTCAAGCCGCCAACCACACGTGCAATACAGCCACTGGGAGGAGGTCACAAACTGTGCATGCCTTCTCTGCATGCACACATTAAACCTGTGATCAGCAAAGGAGAATGTAAATTCATTCTGTGAAGTCACTTCTGCAGGAGGCTGGCTAGTTGCTGCAGCAAAGTTTGCAAATTGTTGCAGTTATAAGCCACTCTGGGCCAGGAGAGTGACCACAATGTAGCATATGCACACGTTTTCAATAATGCAAAATATTTTGGTGCTTTAAAACCCCTTCTCTATGGATTTATATTGTGCAGAATCTGGCCAAACTCACATACTGCTGATTTTTGCCTGTCAACTGTTACTCGTCATGGGTGGAAAAGTTTGTAGTTTACTCTGTTTCTGAGAAACAAAATCTGCAGACATAAATGGGCTAGGGGACATTTATAGCAGTGTTTATGCGTCTGTATGTGTATGCTTATATAAAACAGCTTTATTTATGTTTTTGTGAAAACCTCCTTTTTCCCCATCGTCCCTTCATTCTGTCATTAATGTTTAGTAAACATGTTAGAGAAGTGACCCTGCTGCTTAAATACCATTGACTCAACTAGATTACCACGAGTATGTCCCACCTCTGGATCCACCCAGTCGCTAGATCACACAAATTTACAGCACATGGTTTCTTCAAGCTAACTGATCTGTTCTGTTTCTCCAGGTGAATTATGTAACCTTATTACCCTGGATGTGGCCCACAATCAGCTGGAGCACCTTCCGAAAGAGATTGGCAATTGCACCCAAATCACCAACCTGGACTTGCAGCACAATGAGCTTTTGGACCTACCCGATACCATAGGTAATGCTGAGTAACTGCGCTTGGGGTGGTGTAGGCGGGATGAGGGGGGAGTTGATTTGTCTGCTTGACCCATTCATCTTACAATACAGTGTCAAACATTTGAAATGTGCTTAGAATTGATGGACAGATTTAGGAGTGTGTATATGTGTATATATTTACTTTTGAAGCTAAGAAAGGGGTAGATCTAAATACATCTGTATAAAGTACCATAAAACAGAGTTCTAGCAAGAACAAAAAAAAACTTGTCTGAAGCTCTCCCATCTTAATGCCTCTGTTCTCCACCTCAACGCTAGCTTTAGTTCCTGGCATATAAAACTGCGGGAGATGTGTCCTTTTTCTGGACTGCTACCCATGCAAAAGTACAAGACTGGAATGTTCCATTGATGCACCGAGATGCCTTTGGATTCTGATACACATCACACAAGAATACCTTCCCCCAGTAGATGTTGCTAGTGAAAGCTGCAGGGAAAAGGCTATGTATGCAAACAGACATCTATTTAAACGCTGCCTTTTGCCACATATTGCTGTCAATGGACACACATAGTACATACTTTGCATATTATCCTTTGGATTGTTTTGGAATTTCAGTGAGATTCCAGTGCAGTAAGTGACCATTCCACTCAATAAAAGCATTCACAGCTGTATTTAACACATCTGTGTGATTTCTGTTGCAAAACAGGGTAACTTAGCAAAGGTAATGTCATGTGCAATGCATGGATGGTTTAATATGCCCATGTGCAGAACGGTAGAGCCTTGTGAACAATGATGCATGTTAGTGTCATCATTATGTAAACTAGTGTTTGTAGCGGTTAAAGTCCTGTGAGTGACTCATAGCCCATGTTTTTTGGAAAGGCTATAAAGCTTTTCGTTACCAGGCAAATTCTATTTAGGCGTTGGTTCCCTTTAAGTGGCTGCAAGTTCACAGCAAAGTGTCATTGTGTTTGAAGCTTCCTGACAGTTTCCTCTTAAGCCAGTGCACGGCGGTTTTCGATTTGATCAGGGTTTATGTGGCAACATTACTGTGGTTTTCACATTTTACAAAATCAAGTGCGAAATTCATGCCTGAATTTTGGTCTAGGGTTCTACAAAAAAAGCAGGTCAACATGCTTGCATTACAGTAATAAAAGCAGCACAATTTCAAACCGTTAATTCCTACGCTGTCATTTGGAAGCTATAATTGTTTTCTATTACCGTAAAGATTGCATGTTCAAACTTGATAGCAGGCCATTTCCAATAAAACAAACAATAATGCATTTGGAAGCAGTAATTTACGTTGCTAATTATTTTATTAGCTGACCGGGTCACTCTTTTTTGCAAATCATGGTGGCTAGAGAGACTAGATAAATCTTAGTGTTGCAAGTCTACATCTTTATTTTATTCCGTAACACAAAAATAAAAAGAAGAAACCGCACTTTTTTGGTTCTGTATGGGGTAAAGACTGCCGCATGCCTTTTGGATTACATCCCTGAAGAGGTATTTTTTTTTTTTATTTTTTTTTTTTTTAAATGTATAAATGTAATGTGTAACCAAAATAAATAGGCGCAGTTTATGCTTTTAATTCTCACTAACTCTATGCTACGCATTTAATACACTGTTTTAGCGTCTCTGTTGCCGACAATTTTGAGTTACAGCTTTGCTTTGAACGATCTTTCTGTATTTGTGGCCAATAGCCTTATAGCTTTGTGTGGAGGCTTTTAGTTAGAGAGGGGTGGAGTGGGGAGATTGTAATATTTAGTGCAGACGTGGACAGTAAATTTCTTTGACAGTAGTAGCAGTTTACCTGTCCATCTCCTCTTTGTCTTTCTGACACCCCTCTTTATAGCTGGGTAACTATCTCCACTAATGTTTCATCACAATGTTTCCTGTTATGAATACGCTCATTTATCAGTGATAAATGGAATGTTTAGGACTCGCTTGGACCTTATTTATAATTAGTGTTAGCATTATAGCCATATATATTTATTAGGTTAATATATGTTCTGGCTGAGCTTAATAGGCAGGTCCCTGACAATGGTGTTTTAACATCAAAATGTGGGTCGGGTTTTTTCTTTTTCTTTTTTTGTTTTCACTATGGGTAGCACAGCATTTTCTTTTTAATCTTTGGTTTAATTTCTAGCTGGATTCAGTAGGTGCTAGCAGGTTAGATAGCCTTTTCGATTATCCCTAGGCCTGTGTTGCTTGTGCCCTGGGGTACTATTTGTGTTTTTGTTGGTTTTTAGGAGGTATTATTTTGTGGCATTTCAGCTAAACATTGCTTTTGCTGGAACTAAGGTGGGCAATTAGGGAATCCTTAGCTATTGCATCTGATATTGGTTTCTGACGATTAGATGTTACATGCTATTTACCACCCAGCACTATATTTTGCTAGTCATTTTTACTCTTTTTCTCGGCCCTCCCGTACATGATGGCACCAGCTGATTCCTGGGGTTTACCTTTCTAGCAAACTACTATTTGCCCTTTTTGCATTAGTTATTTTATTCTTAGTTAATATTGGGTTTAATTATCCTCATACGTAACCCTGTGCTTTCCAACCTTAACCCATACCTTTTTACTTACGTGTGCATTTAGGATTTTAGTTTTTTTATACTACTAATAAGTTACGTTTTGAAATGTAATATTTTGTTCTACACTGATCTCCCTGTTGGCTTTTGGTACAGCTGTTTGGCCCTGAACTTTCTCTTCTTAGATATGGAATCTCATATATATTGGGGATTTCTCTTTATTGTGTTTTTTTAATTTGTTTTTTTTACACCCAATGAACAGCTTTCTCCACACACTAGTGATTAACCTGTTGAACTGGAGATAGTTCATTAACCTATTAAACTGGAGGTGGTTTCATTTGTATTTATAATAGTATATGACAAGTCAGTTCTGCTAGAACTATTCTAATAACGTTATTCTAAATATTAAATCTTCATCTTGTTGCAAATATGAAAAATTGGAAAACAAGCACGAAAGAGTGTTTACCTTTAAAAATCACTGACTAGTGATTTAATTCAAATCCACCCCTGTTCCCAGCATCATCTTTTTGCCAGTAGCTTTTCAATAAGCAGGCCAATTTTGTGGGGTGTACCACCCTTGGCGTTTAAGCTACAGATTGTGCATCTCCACCCTTTCTTCCACTGCTACATGTCTCATTCAAACCCCTCATGATTTATAGAACAGCAGAAAGCTTGAATTATTAAAGTAATTTCGTGGAATGGTCTTTAAGAGTTTCTGGGAGCCCAGCCCTGGGCCTGCTAAATGCTCTTTGAAAACAAACACATCAAGTCTTACCGATAGCTCTATAGCTGTAAATGTGTGACATCAGCTGGAGGCTTGCCAAGTGTTTGAGAAGCACGGGAAGCGTGTGAATGCTAGCATGCTTTAGGATCAAATACATATGTGGGAGTTCTGTGGTTTTTTCCTCCTCAGAATATTTTCGCACTTTGTAATTAAAATAATATACTTTTTATATCCTCTTCATATTTTTACAATATATATATATATGTATTATTATTAGTAGCATTTATATAGCGCCAACATTCTGTAGTGCTTTACAATATTACAGGAGAGGGAGATTTAACAATAAATAAGACAATTACAAAAAACTTACAGAAACAATAGGATGAAGAGGACCCTGCTCAAAAGAGCTTACATATATATATATTATTTATAATTAAAAATATATAAAAGATAAAATAAATTGTAATGAAATGGCCATATTTCAACAAAACCCTGTCCTTCCTATTTTGGCCAGAGCCCACAAGTAGGTCTCTAGCTCCCTAATATAGGAAACTCCTGATTGACACGTCTTGCTGCCAGCAAGAACTCCCTTATGGACTTAAAGGAACACTATAGTGTCAGGAACACAAACATTGATTCCTAACAGTATAGTGGTAAAATGACTATCTAGGTCCCCAGCCCCCTCTTTTCTGTAAAAAGGTTATTTTACTCACTTTTTTCCTGGTGCCGCATCAATTTTGCCACAGCTGCTCCACCTCTGTGGCTGAGATCATCAAATTTGACTATCTCAGCCAATCCAATTCTTTCCCATAGGAAATCATTGGGAGGCTATTATGCTTGCATGGCAAAAGACTTACTGTGCCAGTCAGCATCTCCTCCTAGAGATGAAGTGAATCCTCTATGGGGAGCGTACAGTGTTTCCATGCAGAGCGTCTGCAGCACTCAGCCAGGAAGCACCTCTAGTGGCTGTCTGAGTTACTGCACCTAGAGCTATTACTCGGCACTTATGTTAACACGCTTTTATATTAAAAAGCCTGCAGGGACAGGCTATAGATACCTAAAAAGCTGCATTCAACTGTAGTTGTTCTAGTGACTATAGTGTCCTTTGAAGCTTCTAAACACTTTGCAAGTATATATAACTTCTGGCCCACTCTCTTCCTTAATTATGACACATTTGGTCCTATTTTCTCTTTTATGATTGGCATAACAGATATCTGAATATTCTCTCGTATTGTGACTTCCCACCATAACAACACATTTTACAGCACGGCGGAATAGGCTGGCGCTATATAAATAATAAAATAATAATAATACAGGGTAATAGAGTATTGTAATTCCCTTAAGTAATTTTGCAGAAATGGACCTTTGTACCTATTTGTATATATTGAATGCAGATATTTCATGATCAATAATTACACATAATCTCCACCGGGTCATTCACTAAATTGGGAATAGGTGAGAATTGATCAAGGATTTTTTGTTTTGTTTTTTTCACTAAAATGTTAGTGATTAGTCAGTTTCCCAGCTAGTGAATAACTGTCAATGTTTTATTTTAGTAGCGTTTTTAGATTAAGAACCATCTGAGTGTGTCTGGATGGTTCAATGCATGGAGCACTGCAGGGCTAAAATATGCTTGTACCTTGCAATGGCTGCATATCTTCCTCTAAAACCGATTTAGGCACAGCAGCATACAACATGCTGTGGCATGAACCATTGTGTAAATCTTCACCTTGCGATTAAGTATTTATGTATTTATTTTTTTATTTAACCTCAGACGTGATTAAAACTCTATTATTCAATGAAATAAAACTTCGATTCAGTGGCAAGATGCATAAAAACCTAGCATTGTATGGATAGGCTTAGGGATGAGGGGAGCATTGGAACTTCAGGAGTAATGGAAAACATGATGAGTTATATCATTTTTTTTTTTTACATTTATTTATCTCACACCCCTCTGGTTTTACGTGTCATGGCCTCCTTCAGGTTAAAAATAGAAATACTTGAAAAAATAACCATATTGGGAAAATTTAGTTTCCCAGATAATTAGTTTATTAGCCTTGTTGCTTCCGAATTCCCGATTTTGTAAATAACCCCCAGCAAACACTGCATTCTGGCTGCGCATGCCTACGTTGGAAAATGTGTTGCAAATTTAAAAAGCTTTCCAAGACATAAATATAGTTTTCGTTTATATCCATATAATCCCACTGCTCGATAGTCTCCCCCCCCCCTTTTTCTTTCTTTGAAAATAAAAGTATGGCTTCTCCTAAGCGGTGTATGATTGACACAGTTTATTGGAGCAGGGTGTGTGTTGCACACCTTTTAACTTTGACAGAATTCATAAGCAAATGATAATTTAATCCAAGCAGAGGGAAGTGCACTGGAATCGTTAAATTGGACTGATTCCTGTGGCTAGTAAGGGACTAGTTTTCCCTGCTAATCACACACCTCATGTTTGGGAGACAGTCTCTTTTAATGACTGTTTTAACGCTATTAATCTGTTCCCTTGTTTGGGTGTTTTTCATATTTTATAAGCGTTGAGAGCTGCTGTAATCTGCCAAGCCCCATTTCCGCGGCACCAATTTGAGAGTAGCACAAGACGCACACATTTTAACATTGCGGGGTTGTTTTAACCCTCTATGATGCTGGAGAAGATTGCATTTCTCATCATGGTGGATTTTATTGTTTAGATAAGTGGTGGGTTTTATTGAAATGCCATTACCACAAATCACCTTAATGTACTTATTTACTATAATACTGGTTGACATGTGACACCACGCACATGGTATAAAGCCACCAGAGCTTTCTGCTACTAGACAGACACTGGCAGTTTTTCTTCTTTATTTTGTAACCTTATTGTAAGCTGCTATAGCAGTAATGTGTCTAGTATATCCTGCATCAGATATTCCCTTTGTCAGGTAAATTTCCCACATATTGGTATGATAAAGCATGCCCCTCATGGATTTGTGATGTAGCACCACAGAGTAAAGCATTCAGATAGTCAAACAAGCATATGTATAGATAGAATTTTATTTTACTTGTCTATTTCAGCTTACAACTATATATTCAACTAAATATGATAGCATAGATCAGTCCAGTGCAGGACACTGTATAAGTCACAGGTGTACCAGTAAACCTGCTCCCATCTATTCCCATTGCATTAAAACATGGGAATTTCTGGACTAGTTGTCGTCTTCTGATCTGCCAACGGGCAGCATGGCTCGTCAGGTTAGTGGGGTTTTTGTTTTTTGTTTTTAATTTCATTTTGTATAAGGAATCCTGGTTTTTAGTAGGACAAGAATGACAAATTATACAGCACTATGCTCCCTGCCTCATTAAACCCCTAAGTGATAATCCTCTTAGTTATTTCATGAAAGGGATAGACACATTAAGGCATAAGATAACTTTGTTGAAAAAATCTATAACTGTCGACAGGCACAAATGTAAATAGAAAGTTTAGAGGATGAGGAATGAAAGATAACTTATTATTATTATTAGCATTTATATAGCACCAACATATACCACAGCCCTGTACATTTACAGAAAGGGGATTTTTGACAACTAACAGACAAGACCCAAATGAGCTTACAATCTATATACATGGCACCGTCAAAAGCGAATTTGGGTTTTACATCCAAATAATAAGCAGTTTTTGGGGAACAAGAATATTAATGCTCTGTTTTGTTTCGCCTGCAGGAAACCTTTCCAGTTTGAATCGATTGGGATTGCGATACAACCGGCTTTCTGCTATACCGAGGTCCTTGGCAAAGTGCAGTGAGCTGGATGAGCTAAATCTGGAAAACAACAACATTTCTACTTTACCAGAGGTAAGATGCTTGCTTTAGCCATAATGTTTGTATGGGAACATTTTTGTGAGTGTAGAGTGCATCCAGATACCCAGCACCAAAGTTTGAAACCTGCTTCCAGAACTGCCTGGGTTGCACTATGAGCGAATAAAAAGTAGCAATCACATGTTAATAACTTTTTTTTTTTTTCTTCTTCTCCCAAATGTTTTTTTTTTTTTTTTTTATTGATTTAAGATTTAAAGAACATAATAACCAAGTACAGGTTCTGAACAAACCAGAGCCAAATAATTGTCAGGGGAATGCCATCTCATTAGTTAGTAGTTCGTACTAACTAATACTGGAACTACTTTGTCTTGGTATTTTTCCTAAGCTTGACAAAAGGGTGACTTGCCTTTTATGAGGCTTGTCATTTCCCACAGCTGTCACCAGTGACAGCTGTAAGAAAAAAAAAAGTTCATTTTATGGAGCATCCCGTGGGATCCACTTTAGACCTCAATCCTCTACTCTTGCGCATTAGTACAGTGCTGCTGTCTGCTCCTGGCAGCTGATGCACCAAGAGCTGGAAAGGGCACGGCAGAAGATCATGGACAGAAGATCATGGCGGTACCTGCACAAGACTGGTTCAGGGGGGTAAAACCTCTCCTGCCCCCTAAAGGGTTTCAACTTACTGAACTACTTTAGAGGTTAACGGCATGCCTCCTTTTTTCCTGTTTTATTAAATCTGCGATTTTATAACTCCTCCCGGCTGTCAACCAGCAAACCAGAAGGGTTTGTTGCTTAATTTGCTTTGAACAGTAGTTCAAAGCAGACGCAAGTGCTCTACATAGTGAATTAGAAGTGGATTGTGTCACTTACTGTGCATGTGCAGTGCGTTCGAATACGTCAAAAGTCCGTATTGATGACTTCTGCAACGGCAGGGCGAGCTGCAACAAGGAGACACTTCCAAAGCTGGGTTAAAGGCCAATTTAACTTTTAAACTTTTAATAACTTTTAAAGGTGAAATGGAACAGTTCACTTAAATAAATAGTTTATATTTTTAATTTGAGTGTGTTCCTTTAACTGCTGTTGTACCATTGCTCAGTTGTTCCACCTTCTAGTGGCACTGCACAGCAAACTAAAGCTAGAAGTAATTGTGGATACCACTACTGGGCATTTTGAGGATCCATTCCTTTCATTTATGCCATGCTACAGGATCATATGTTCTTCAGGTAAGTATATTTTTAATTCATACCGTTGCTGGTGATTGTGTCCCTCCAGCACAATGTATAGTTCGAATCTACACCTACCTGAAAGTGAACTTGTTATTCACACTATTTTTGTCTGGTAGGCGAACACTTCCCACGTTATCCCAAACGGTCTGTTACCTCTCTTACAATGAGAGAAGTGTGATCTCTTGTCCCTGTCTCTATGTTCTTTAAAAAGAGTTTTGCGTTTCTCACATAAAAGAGAAGAAAATAAAATGGTAAATTTATGTAAGCCTTGAATCTTTCAGATAAGGAAAAAGGCTGCCATATAAAATGTCTGTCTGGTGGGCAGCTGCTAGAGGTGTGTTTTAGCACTGCAGTGTATACATTGAGGAACACTATAGTGTTAAAACCACCATTTAGGTTGCTTACTCCACTTCACAGGTTGGCCCCGACCCCGATCCGCCTCCATTGCGAACTTTAGAATTGATTATTTCAGCCAATCCAATGCTTTCCCTTAGGAAAAACATTAGATTGGCTGAGATAGTCAAGGGGGGCGGTGCAGAGCCAAACACTGACCTGGTCAATCAGCATCTCCTCATACAGATGCATTGAATCAGTGCATCTCTATGGGGAAAGTTCAACGTCCACCTGCAGAGCACTGACCCAGGAAGTACCTCTAGTAGCCCATCTGAGGAGTGGCTCCTGGAAGTGTCCCTAGGCTGTAATGAAAACAATGCCTGTTCTCTGAAAAGACCGTATTTACTGCAAAATTCCTGCAGCGGCTAAATATAATGAGCTGTAGTTGTTCTGGTGACTATAGTATCCCTTACAGATAACGCAAGACCAGTGGCAGTAACTAGAGCAGCAGCATTTATATAAAGTGAGATGGTCACAATGTGTAAAGGAAAACATGTTATCCAATTTAAATGAATTGTAACCGTGAATTTTTCAGACATACACATAGTAACAGAATTGAGAGATCACATTCTAGCATGTCAGTAACTTTTATTAAAGAAAATAAAAAAAACTATATGCTTACAATCTAGAAAACTGTTACTATGTAAACTTTGTGTTTATGTGAGTTTCAAAGCTCGGGATTCCATTGAAGGGGCCTAGCAAGTGAAATCAAGTAACTGATTACAAAGTGAGTTCTAATAAACATAAACAACCCCTTCCTTCTCAAATGGGATTCATTTTACCTGTCTGCAGCCTGCTGTAGTTCCACTGAAAGTTTTGAAATGTTTGGTGATATCATGGCATGTCAACACCGTCATAATTTTATTCCCTAAATTTGAAGGCTCCGCTGTAGGCACACATGGTGTGTAACCACTGCCCCGTGTTCGGCCTCTAGCTGTTTTATATTGTTACAACTCAGACATTTAGCTTATTAGTTTTGCTGAAAATCACCTGGATTCTGTTTCCCTGCACTTGCTTTTTAGAGATTGCATAATTTTGCAGAATTCTGCTCAATGATTGGATGCAGAATATTATCTTGTGAGCTCAGCTCTGTTACAAAGGATTTTGTTTGGGCGACCTGGTAACTTTGGTTTCAGTAAATAGACTTTTTTACATATGTTTTCCAAAGACAAATATTTGGAAGTACCATGAATATGCAAGAACAAGAACTGCATCTTTCTGCTTTATGATCGGTGACCTGTCCAGACCTGCAGGGACACCGTTTTAAGATACATTGTTTAAAGACGATAATTAATGGGAAAGCTTCAAGGTTTGTCACTCTAAGAAAAGGATAAGAGCATGTAATATATATACTATATATGCTGTGTGTGTGTATATATATATATATATATGTGTGTGTGTGTGTGTGTATGTCAAAAAGGTTATGGTGGGGAAAAATTGTGATTGAAAACCCCTTCCACCTAAAGTCTGTGGATAGTTAATACAATGTTAAACAAAAATTGCTTTTCCCACAGAAATCACACATTTGCAGTGATGTTAGTACCGCAAAGGATTCTCGGTGGGCATATGCAAATTAGTTTAACAAAGAATCACATTTTTGCCTCATTCCATTTTAAACATGGATTATTTTGAATCTGTGTTTGCTGTATACAACAGCATTGAAACACAACTTAGGAACAGATGCAAAGGCTTGACTGGTGTGCAGATTTTTGTTTAACATTGATATATATATATATATATTTCGGTTTGGAATCGTACAGAGGTTACACTTACAGTATTGACAAACTACGTTTTATATTTGAATTAAAACTGTAATATACCATAAGCATTGTCTTTAAATCTGTATGAATAATTAATTAGAATTTGGCATAGTTTTCAAAAAAAATAGGGCCAGATTTGCACGTTCTCACCGCACACAGCCAACATTATTGATAAGCTTATCAAACGGCCTTCAGCTTGGGGCTGTCAAACTCCTATCTGCATGCTCTTTATTAGCTACATAACACTCGTCTGACTTCCTATAAAACAACCCTCAGCACGTGAGGCATCACTACATGGTGTCTTTCAGCCCTCTTTCTTGGGCTCATTATGTGTATGATCGTCAGGCACTCCCCTGTATGGGGTATGCAGGGGGAAGGAAGGTAAACCCCAGCTCTTCTTTGGACAGGGATTGTGAAATATGAATTGGTAGTCAAATTGAAATCCTGCTGGATGCCTAGAAGTGGCAGGGGTTGCAGTCCGTAGATATTACCTGTTGCATCTGCATTGAATCCTGTTAATAATAAGTTGTGCATCTGTTTTAGCACGGAAAGTGTTAAGCGTGTTTTCGGTGAGGGCTTTTTATGAGTCTAGCCGCGCCCAGCAAGCTAATGGCTCCAAACCGCAGTGTTTTCACAGATCTCGGCAGACTGAAAGCATGTAAACATTTTTGTTTGTTTGATGCTTTCAAATATATCATTATTTAGTTTGCGGTTTATTATCTCAGTCTGTCCTTTGTCTGGCTGGAATATGAGTGCAGTGGTGATTGCATATTAAAACTCCACAAGATGGGATGGTAGCGTATACATTGGATTTACCATCACTCAAATGCATGGGCCCACATCGTGGGACATAAATGGTTACAGTACTATCTCATCCCATTTCCTATGCACCTCTCTGTGAGCACATATTCTCTGGAGCCCTTTCCCCAAGGAGTTATCTCAATGGCAGCAATGACCGATTTTTACAGTATATTGGCTCACATTGAAATTCACTACTATCTGATCTGCCTGCAAATTTAGTTCAGATTTCATGTAACCAATTCTGTTGAATCTTTCTACATTTCCATCATTTGGTTCTAGAATTAACTAAAAGTCTAAACACCCCCTGGAATGGATTATTACACACACTCTGGTATTATCACTCGGCATTCAGACTGTAAAATACGGAATGCAGTGGACTGGATTTCAACCTGTCTAGATGCCGATGGTTCCGTCGTATCTAGACAGGTTGAAATCCAGTCCACTACATTCCGTATTTTACAGTCTGAATGCGGAGTGATAATACCATAGTGTGTGTAATAATACATTCCAGGGGGTGTTTAGACCTTTGGTTAATAACACTGTAACAGTATTAGGAAAGTGCATATTTAGATTCCTTGCAGTTAGAAGCAAGCACACACTGTCTGCAGATTGGATCTTGTTTTGTCTGTTTTAATTTCCCCTTTCTTGCAAATATATCTTTACAGGGCCGGTGCAAGGAATTCTGCAGCCCTAGGCAAAGATCCAGTTTTCATGAGAGAGTTCTACAAGTTTAATCACTAAACTCCAAAAGAGGATATTCCACTGATTTATTTTAACAATTTAGTAGATATACCCACAAAGAAAATATGTATTTTTGTTTATATGCCAGCTGTCCAATCCAAAGCTTCTCACTGAGAAGCCTCTGTTCTGGGGCTGCAGTTTTGCGCATGCGCACTCGATCACAACTTTCCCAAGTTTCCCTAGTTCAACTTCTTGAGAAAGGGAGAAGGCAGGTGCATGTTAGTACAGCACGTCTGCCTCTTCTGCTGGCTCTGTGGAGTTAAAGGAAGTGGAAGAAAACTTTCCCAGCTGTGTGACCGACAGGGAGATGTTTTGACCCCAGTTATAAAAGGTCCAATTTCTATTGAAATCAGCCATTTTAAGCAAGTTGAAATACTTTGTGTGTGGAGTATTCCTCTCTCTTAGCAAACTGTCTTATTCATACACACACTCACAAAACACTGCCTTATTCATACACACACTCACAAAACACTGCCTTATTCATACACACACTCACAAAACACTGCCTTATACATACACACACTCACAAAACACTGCCTTATACATACACACACTCACAAAACACTGCCTTATACATACACACACTCACAAAACACTGCCTTATACATACACACACTCACAAAACACTGCCTTATACATACACACACTCACAAAACACTGCCTTATACATACACACACTCACAAAACACTGCCTTATACATACACACACTCACAAAACACTGCCTTATACATACACACACTCACAAAACACTGCCTTATACATAAGCACACACTCACAAAACACTGCCTTATACATAAGCACACACTCACAAAACACTGCCTTATACATAAGCACACACTCACAAAACACTGCCTTATACATACACACACTCACAAAACACTGCCTTATACATAAGCACACACTCACAAAACACTGCCTTATACATAAGCACACACTCACAAAACACTGCCTTATACATACACACACTCACAAAACACTGCCTTATACATACACACACTCACAAAACACTGCCTTATACATAAACACACACTCACAAAACACTGCCTTATACATACACACACTCACAAAACACTGCCTTATACATACACACACTCACAAAACACTGCCTTATACATACACACACTCACAAAACACTGCCTTATACATACACACACTCACAAAACACTGCCTTATACATACACACACTCACAAAACACTGCCTTATACATACACACACACTCACAAAACACTGCCTTCTACATACACACACACTCACAAAACACTGCCTTCTACATACACACACACTCACAAAACACTGCCTTCTACATACACACACACTCACAAAACACTGCCTTCTACATAAGCACACACTGCCCAAGACACACACACAAAGAACCTGCCGAATACATACACACATACACCAAAACCTAAAAACTGCCCAACACATACACTCACACTCTTCCCAATACATACACATGCTGCCCCACACACACACAAACTGCTTTATTGATACATACTTGCATACTGCCTAATAAGTACATTGAAATATGATTATATACATGTAATACATACACCAATACACAAACTGTCTCATACTCACACACTGCTTTATAGATGCATACAGGGGTATGGATATATATATTTTTTAAATGTACTTGTCCAACGGACTAAAGTGGACCCATACATAAACCCATTGACCCATACAGAAACACACTGCACACTGACACTCACCAACACTGACCCATACGCACACTGACCAATACACAGTAACACAGACCCACACCAACACTGACCCATGCACAACACACTGAACACTGACCTATACACAAGCACACTGGCACAAACTGATCCATACACACAAACTACACATTATCGGACACACAGTAAAGATTACCTGCAGCACAGTGTCACATGCTCACTTTGCCCTTTATAGCGTGTTGGCAGAATAAAAAAATAAAAATCTTCCTGTCCCAACGCCCAAACTGCATGTCCCAGCCATTGGGCGATATACATTCCCCATCTTTGATACAAACTGCATGCTAATACATACATATACACTGCTTAATACATACACAAACTGTCCAGTAGAGAGGCACTGCTATATATATATATATATATATATATATATATATATATATATATATATATATATATATATATATATATATATATAATGTGTGTGTGTGTGTGTGTGTGTGTGTGCACACACACACACACACACACCCCCTCATAAACAGTCGGACACTGTCTAATACACACACACACACACAGGCACTCATACACTGTCTAATACACACACACACCGCAAGCTGCCCTCCTTTCCCTCACATACTCAGGTGGGATATAGGGGCACTGGAAGCAGCCCAGTTGTTCAGTGTCATGCTTTTAGTCTTTCTGTGATCACTCCTACCAGGAACAGGACAGGGGGAGCAGCACATGGAACCTTCTCCCTCCCACTGGCCGCCTCTTCAAAGGACTTCTGGAAGCAGGAACTTGATAGGAGGGGTAAAAGGCAGGTGGGGGCGCAGTTTGAATGTTTGGGCCAGGAAAGGCAGGGTTAGTTATGAGAGGGGCGGCATTAAGGGTTTGTGGGTGGGCAATGAGGTTGGGTTTACAACTGTAACCGCTATGCTTTGATGAAAGCATTTTATTTGGCTGATTTACAAGGAGGAGGGCTGCAGCAGTGAGGGGAGGGTGCGGAGGCTATGTCACAGGCAGAGGCTGGATCTCTGTGTTCTCGGTGAGTAAACACTGCCAGCATACCCCCTCTAACAAAGCGCCCCACACCACTGCCTAGACTGCCTATAGTAAGTGCCAGCCCTGTATTTTGTGCTGTAGTTAAAAAATGGATAAAATATATATGAAGAGAAAAAAGTAATTTTTTTTGAAAAGGTAATGTAGACTTTGAATTTTTTTTTTTTTTTTTTTAAATAAAAACAAAAATGTGCAAAAATGTAAACTCGCTGTAATTAACCACTTGTATTGCTTTAATCTTATCTTGGTTCAGCCCTACCTGTGACTGCGTCACCTGCTGATGTCATTCTACATCCCATTCATGAGACTTAATATTAACTGCACTGATGGCTGCCTAGTGACAACACTGTGTCTTCCTACAATGGCTTCCTGATGTAGTTGGCGTCTGCCCATGCTCTGTTCAATGTGTTTTGCAGCTCTCCATGGGTTTCTTACATTAATTCTGTGATGTCTCCTACTTTATCTGGCATTTACATTATATCATGGCAGGAATTCACAAGAGAATTGCCATCTGGATTAAAGATGATTCCTATTATCAGCTATTATAAAATTACTTATTGTTTACACTTGTGCATTTTGAAGCAAAATGGAATATCAGTGGCGTTTTCTTCCATAAACTCTGTGGTGGCAATGTTAAAGGGTCTCTTATGCTTCAGCCAAGAACAAAGATCTCTAGGTTGTGCAATTTTTTTGTTGGCAAATGCGGCAACATTGTGATTACAGCAAGTTTTACGGTTTACTCGTTTACTCTATGTCACAGATTTGGCCATTTTATGTATCATGTGCTGTTGCAATGAGATTGACTGATGTGTCGTCTTCATCTCTGCAGGGCCTATTGTCCAGCCTCGTAAAAGTGACCAGCTTAACCCTGGCCAGGAACTGCTTCCAGTCCTACCCTGTTGGGGGCCCATCACAATTCTCCACCATCTATTCCCTTAATATGGAACATAATCGTATTAATAAAATACCTTTCGGAATATTTTCAAGAGCGAAAGTATTAAGCAAGCTTAACATGAAGGTACAATTTCATATTTGTCTTGTTGTTTGTGTCCACTATTTTCCTTTTCATTTTTCACATTTACCATGATCCTCTCTGGCCTACCCATTGCTTAATTACCCCCCTACTCCTCTTCCCGGACCTGCCTGTTTTAGATTATTGCCACAATGACCCCTCCCCACAAGATCTGTCCATTGCTTTTCTTTCCCCTCCATTTCCAGCCTACTCTCTTTTACTTTCCCCCCTCCATTACCCTTACATTTTCCTTGTTTTTCACAATCCCTGGCACAGCCCAGTTTAATTTTTTTCCCTCCACTTATCCCCAACCCCACTGGCTTTACAGCACCTTATATCACCCTTCCTTTTAGTTCTGGCAGCTGTTTTAATGTTGAATTTCCTCTGTTATGTGGGATTGAAGCAATATTCACATCTAGTGGCTGGAAAATTATTAACAATTATCACTGGAATTTCTCTAGTTTGAATGCTCACTTAACTCTGCTGTTGTGTTAGAAGTGTCTGGTGTCATTATAAAGATCTTCATCTTTTATCATAACAGGACAATCAGCTGACCTCTCTGCCTCTGGATTTTGGGACATGGACAAGTATGGTAGAGCTAAACCTGGCCACCAATCAGTTAACCAAAATCCCTGAGGATGTGTCTGGATTAGTATCAATAGAGGTACGGATTGCTGTCTGGTACGCCATGCCTTCCAGGTGTCCTGGTTCAGAACCAATGGGGCACTGAAAAAGAATATATTCTACACATATCTTTCATAATGTGAAAATACGATTAATAAGAGGTTGACCTTCTGAGAAGTCTTTTTGACAATCACTGGTCTGAATTATCACTTTCCTTGGTATCTTGAATTTTTTGTGAGTTCTAAAAGTAGCATTGTTTTGTTCTCGTCAGGTTCTCATTCTGTCAAACAATCTCTTAAAGAAGCTTCCCCACGGGATTGGGAATTTACGCAAGTTAAGAGAGCTGGATCTAGAGGAGAACAAGTTGGAGTCTCTGCCAAATGAAATTGCCTATCTGAAAGACTTGCAGGTAATAATGCTTAGTCCACAAGACTGTTTCTTCAAAGTAGCCCTGCCATCTGACCATGACCTAGCTTGTAAAGGCTATATACGTATTTTATTGATATGTACCTCAGTGAACTTCACATTTCAGTGTCTTGGATCATGAGTTTAATATCCATCATTAAATTTGGGGGGGAGGGGGAGGAGAGGGGGTGGTGTGAGTGCCACTTTTCTGTTATTTCCTCCCCCCCCCCCCCCTCCCTAAATAGACACAGAAAAAAGATTACATCAAATTAAACGATTGTTAAAAATACTAATAATGTACTGAAAAAGTACAATTTTTTTGGGGGGGGGGGGGGGAAACATTAACAAAGTATTGACACTCCGTGATTTGTTGATTAAAGTAAATATCCTTGTAATTATTATGGTGGGTGACAGATGCACTTCAGAAGTTGATAGTTAATCTACTACCTGTTTTTTTGTTAATGTAACACTATAGCGTGTCACTGCCCCCCTCCTCCCCGCTGCAGCAATGAAAAGGTTAAAAATAACTATTTTTACTTACCTTATTCCAGCGCTGGCTCTGTTTCAGCTTCCGCTGACAGGGAATCTAATGAGCAAGCGCCGAGTGTGCATTAGGCCATTCCCATAGGAAAGCATTGAGTCATTGTTTTTCTATGGAGTTTTTGAAGACGCTAACATTCTCATACAAAGTGTAAGGATGGCCAGCATTGTTTCACAGAGTAAAACTCTGAAAAACAGCTGGAATAGACAGCCAATAATGGCAGTCTTAACACTGCTGTGTTTTACATTGCAAGGCTAAGGGAATAGGAACACTGCACCGATACCACTTCAATGACATGTCCCTTTCAGCAATGTGATGAGCACTTGGAGCCAAATTAAGATAATTATATCTTAAGTCACTGATGACATGACAGAGAAACTGTATTTCTTTCTTAACAAGCCATTTTATTTTTATTAACAGAAACTTGTCCTTACAAATAACCAGCTGACGACCTTACCAAGAGGAATCGGCCATCTCACAAATCTAACACACCTTGGCCTTGGTGAAAACCTTCTCAGTCACCTACCAGAGGAGATAGGTGAGTCCCTTTCAGCCACACTCCTGGAAATACGATCTAGTCAGGGCATGATTACATGGTGCTTGGAGTTAGCTGTGTCATGAACTCTCCATCACACCTTTTCTAGCTTTCCTTGATTTTCAGTGAAGTTAAAGGGATACTCCAATGCCTAAATACAAAGTATAAATCACTATTTAGTAGATATACCCCAAATGAAAACTTGGATGCAACAATATTTTTTTCATTGGGGTAGATCTAAAAACAATTAGCAAAACCTGCAGGTCTGTTGTCTGCTGCTTTTGCAAGCCCTCCCCTTCCAACCCTGCCCCGAGTTTCTGTGGCTGTCCAATCACAGACTTCCCAATGCAGCTCAATGAGAAGTCTTTGCAAGGCAGGTGATCTGGGCAATTGCTGCCTCTTGAGTTTAGTTCCACAGAGCTAACCAAACCAGTAAGTAACACGACTTAGGTACAGAAAAAACAATATGTGTGTACACCCACCACAGTGTAATAAATGCTTAATTTATATCAGCAGAAAGAAACTTTCCTGTATAGGATAAGATTTCAGTAGTATCCCAGAAGACTTCCTCTTGTCTTCCACACAATATAAACAAAGAAAAGGGGATGATCTGCTGAACCAATCACAAATAAAACAACATAGCGTATAACTGTGTATATAGGCAAATTGTAAAAGTTGCATTCACAAATGGCCACTCACACTTTCACAGAAGTAACACGACTTGTCTGCTTGAAAGCCAAGGTGGTATAACCAGGTTAATATATAAGTGTCAATTTCTATTAAAATCTGCACCTTTTGCAAAATGAAAAGAGACACACTATTCACACAAAGCTTTTCAGCAAAACAGTGATTTAGGTGCTAAAGTGTTTGCGTGTCCCATTAAGAGCATCAGAATATGTAGATAGCTCATTCTCTTTGCATAAGTTATAGTGCGATGAGGTCCCATCTCCTGTCTTCTAGTTGCATACAATTACAGTAGTGTGCTAAACTTAAGCAAACCCCCTCACTTAAATACGCTTCTAACTGTTTAGGGTCGTGAGCCTGTGCAGATGCTCTCTTTGCAAATTCCCACCTCTCTGAGCAGGCTCCTTCACAGGCTTTTGTAAAGGATCCTGTGCTGGTCCCTTTTACACACTTGCTTCTGTCTGTAGCTCCATTGATGAAGCCATGAATGGAGCTTTTTTTGTAAGCCAATATCTACCATGGTGCAGCCTATTCGCTTAGGCTGCACTTACGTTGGCATAAAATACCCAAGATGGCTATCATTGTCTTTGTAAGTCTTTTTTTAAAAAAAATTTTTTAAAGCATAACTTGTATAACGCTTTTAAAAAATTGCGGAATAACTACAGTCTGGAATATCTTTTAAATGTAGCATTCATCCTGAGCAGAATACATTTTTTAGTATAAAGCCTGCAATTTTGCTAATTGGAAAACTACAGATGGTCCACTTGGCTTTTACCTGCCTAATCATCTGTTTTTATATAATGACTATATTTAAAAGATTGTTATAGTAAGGGGCCACCTAGTGGTAGTATATGAGACCTCCATAGCGATCTCTTTTCTTAGTTGCTGTGAATTCAATTGTGTAACTTTTTAATGCTATATTCTCTGTGTATTGCATTGTAATAAATCTTGACTTTAAATCACCTATCTTACAGGTACACTGGAGAATTTAGAGGAGCTCTACCTGAATGATAACCCCAACCTGCATGGCTTGCCGTTCGAGCTGGCTTTATGCAGCAAACTGTCAATAATGAGTATTGAGAACTGCCCGCTCAGCCACCTACCGCCACAGATTGTTGCTGGAGGCCCTTCTTTTATCATTCAGTTTCTGAAGATGCAAGGGCCTTATCGTGCCATGGTTTAATGCAAGTTAAATGTCCCACACACTGTACAATACTGCATTCATGTTGTGTTAATATATATCTATATCTGGCCAAGGATGGAGGTATAGATATATAAATCTATATATATGTATATGTATTGAAAGGCAAATTTATTAAGACTGCATTATGTGTTTCTGCTAATAGAGGAATCATAGCCATTTAGATTTTTATTATTATTACGTAAAGAATAAGAATTGCTTTGTCTGAGCTCTTTCTTTGCTGAATTTGGTGGGTTTTCTGCCCTTTTTGTTCCTTTTTTTTATTTTTATTAAATCTGAAATGCCAGTTTACTTCAGATTGGCTGCCATCGTCTTTCAGTTGTAATCACTGTTGACCAGAGCCTGTAGTCCTGGTTCATTGGCCATTTTGCAAAAATAGCAAGACAGACTTTTTTTTTTTTTTTTTTTTACCCAGCTGTACCCACCTCAAATCACCTTCATGTAAATTGCCAACTGCCCACTTGCTGATGTCGTTAACTTATTTTTTTGTTTTTGTTTTGATAATGTATCGTTTACAGTCTGCATTATGTCACCATATCCTTGAAGATGGTCTGCTCTGGTTTTTATGCTTCCTGTGGAGATATGCCAGTTTTGTCATTTATATTTAATTGTGAAATGACTTCTGTTAATACAACCGACATCCAACAAATGTGTACCCTCCTAGTCTTTCCCCAGCTTATCTGACTGCTGTGACCATGGCCTCCTTTTTTTTTTTTTCTTTCTATATAATACCTGGATGTGATGAGCATACTATTCTTATTCACATTGCAAACATTATCACATATCAAAATGTGCTTATTGGCTGTGCACTATTTTTTAAAACATTTTTATAGTAATATCTATGTGCATATTATTTGCATTCCCTTACAGGTGTAGACGATTTTGACTGCAGAGTTGTTAATTACAAAAACACTTTGCTTTTATTTCCATACAGGTAAATGCTTCATACAATATGTAAAGGTCTTTTACACTGCTTTACAATACCCTTTTCTTCACACAGTGGTATAGGGCTAGATTTTGTTTGCAATTCAACATCACTAAGTAACCGTTTTGAAGCACGAAACCTCGCAAGGGCTCTAAACCAGCGTCAAGTGATCTGCATGCTTTTTTTAGATGCTCAAAGGTTAAAACTGCATTGTAATAGACAAATGTCCGCTGCCTACCTGCTATTTGGTACCCAGCAGTTTTCAACTAACAAGGCAACTGGGATGGTGCTTTCATCTCAACCTATCGGCTAAAATTCATCCTTCACCATTTCTGACCAGCAAGATCCTTTAGAGGCTTAAATATGGTGCTGTCAAGTCATGAAAGATCAGTATTTCCACTATTGTGCCATTTTTTTTTTTTGCTTGTTCCGTTTTTACCTATTTGTGGTGCCAAGCTATTTCTTTGTTCTTATGCGTTCAGTCTCTGTGTGCCATGTTCATGCAACATTTTGTATTGGTCTCCAGTATATTTTTTGCCATGATTTGCATCGACTATGTGCTGCCTTCTAAACCATAAGACGACCTTGAATCAACTTTACGAAGAATGCAACACAACAGCATCTGTAGAAGCTATATTGCATGGAGTTTTGTATGGTCTTGTGTGAATGTGGATGAAGAGAATTGTGCTTGGCTTGCCTTTAGAAGCAGTGTCCATCTCTCATTATGTGCAATGTCGACATCACTCTTCACCAGCACTCTGTGGTACAGTTGAATTTGCTAGGAACGCACCCCTAAAATAAATCTGTTACAGTTTATAATATTAGTATGATGGCCTTATTTCTTTAACAAACCAGTAAGTCAGTGAGTGCTGGCACATGATTTATCAAAAGATTTCTATTTCCCATTTAGGGTTTTTATGCAACGCAGTGGAAATGATTCCAGTCCTAGTTATACAATAGCAGAAACCTTTTATTCTCCCATCACAACAGGATTATTATAGTTGTAATTTGTTACCTGGCTTCTAATTTCACCCGACAGAAACCAAAATGATCCAGCACGTGATTTAAAATGTATTTGGTATCCAGCAGTTCCCATGTTCCCAAACATTGTGCCAAAGCAGAGTCCAGAATATTTTCTCAATCTGCTGCCCCACCTTCATTACTCCTGTTACTAAGCAAACCTGTCTGTGTAATAAAATATATATAAATAAACTCATATAAATATATGTAGAACTGAACTTAGAAGCTTGAGTTTAAAAAAACAAAAACAAAAAACCAAACGAGCAGTCCGAGCGGTTTATTGAATTATAGTGAATTGAAAACAAAAGTGCAAAAATTAGTCCAAAGTTGGCGATATCTAAAATTCGCAACTTCTGCTGTTGTCACAACCTTGTTATTATGGCCTAAATGTTGCAATCTGTTTTCCGTTTACTGCAATATTTTGTTTAGTGAGCACATCAATGAGTAACATGGGTACGTTTAAGAAGCATTATGCTCAAGGCACTTAAAAAGTTAAACATAGTGTAATGTCTTCTTGAATTCATCCAAGTTGAAGTTATAACACAAAAGTTAAGATGAAATACTTTTTTTCAAGAATTGTGTAGGAGTTCCTGGTGAAATATATATAATTTTGTATGGTGTTGAAATTGTGTGTATAAACGTTTGACTGAAATAGTGCTGCCTACAACTCTGAAGGATCACTTTTGGTTTTGATATAGGAAAAAAAAAGCAGCTGAAACGATCTTTTGGTTTCTACAATTTAGAAGAGCAATGCTTTTAATAAAAACAAACAAAAAATAGTTTTGCTTCAAACTTTAAAAAATCACAATCCACGTCAGCTGCAAATTAAAATCAGACACTTACTAAAGGCAGGTGACCATGAGCGCTGTATATTTTACAAATGTTTGTTCACCATATGTTTGCTGATTCCACATGTCAAAGCATCAGTATATATTGTCTCATATAACACTGGCCTGTCAGCTGAAACTGGCTGTAACGTAATTTCTTATAGAGGTACAATCTGTTTGCAAACGCCTTTAGTCCAATTGCATTTGTCCTTCGAAAAGCAGGTGAAACTTAATGCCAAGTGTATGAAGCGTTTGCAGTGTTCCGTCTTTGTTAATTTGTGTTCCTCTCTCCAATTCCAAGAGTCGGTTCTCACCATTTTATCACGTTTTTAACCAAACCTTGAATTAAACATATTAAACATTATTACAGGAATACCATAGTGTTCAATAACGTTTCCCTCGAGCTGTCGCCCAAACCATGAGTTGGCAATGCCCGCTTATTTGTTCATCGTGATGTAATATGTTGGTTCTGGGCTGTGCTATAATCTGTTGAAATGATGAATTGTAATATAAGTGAATAAAAAATGATCTGAGGATGAAGCATTGTGTTGTTCTTGGCTGTAATGATATAAATGCATTAGTTGCATATAAATACATATATACACACACACACACACACACACACACACACACATATACACATACACACAGACTATGTACAATAATGTTTGGTCCATTATTTTGAGAAAATAAAGTTAGTTGCATGACTTTGTTCTTTAAAATGAGAGGATGAGATAGATTCCCAGCAGTTTTAGCCTTTTAAAGCCACAAAGTGAAGTGTTTACAGTGAGTTCTGGTTATTTTAATTCCAAACTATATATTAAACTTCCCTTGACAGGGAATGCTCATGTTTGAAAATTTAATTTGAAATGTTTTGGTGAAATAATCTCTGTAAAATTTGCCCATTTTGAGTTTTGCATGGGAGGGTGTTTATGGTTTTTTTGTAAAGAAAATTATAATTTTCTTGTACCTTCATTGACATACACGTGTTACAAAGACACATCTTGAACGCACAGTGTTAAAATCGGCCAATTCTTAGTCTTCCATTTGTGCCTAAACTGCACAGACTGTTAAATGTATGGCACACCGCACCAAGGAGACTGCATAGAATATATTGACCTCTGCATTCAAAGTTAGAATTAAAAAACCTGACGGAAAATTTAAGTTGACAAAAAGTCGATGTTTATAAAAACTCTCAAATCATGAAAAATACTGTTCATTTTTTTTTTTTTTATTCTTAACACCAAAATGAAATTCCTTACCAAACCTTTCACCAGCAGCAGGGCATCACAGTGAAATTATTTTGTATTGGAGTATCATGACATGACTTAAACAAAATTGTGTAACTGGGACACTTAAATACATCCGGATCTGTTGAATATTTTCAAGGAAACTGCAGATTTAAGGCCATAATCATTAATAGTAAAAGAAAATAGAGTTGCAGGATTTTTATGGCTTGACTATTTTGGTGTAAAAAAAGCAATTGTTTTGTGATATCACCACAGTGATTCAAAGCCGCACTGTCACCCCTCCTCCCCCCTTACCACTGGGAGCTGCCGATGTCTAGAACTACAGCGTAAAGCAGTGCCCTCTTTTACTGGCTCTGAAGAAGACCGGCTAGAAGAATATGGCGTTGCCCACTAGAGTAAGGGCCGGATAATTAAATCTCACGTTTTCCTGGTCCCCCAGAAACCAGACCAATTTATGCAAAGTCCTCAGACTGTGACAGTGTCACTTTAAGTGAATAAGAGCCATTGTGATACAATGCTTTGCATTATGAGGAGCCAGGGAAGAATGTCAAGCTTGTCTCTTTGTACTGCTTGGCCATTGCTGTACTGGAGGGGTGCATATGTGCATCATTTATTGCACACCTGATTTGCACCTTAAATGATTGACCAGTTGTTTGCTTCTATGTCTGTGCAGATTAAAAATAAAAAAATAAATTCTTCATTCTAATAGTCACTGTATTCATCGATTACTTGGTTAGCGGTTATAGCTTGCCCCTCGTTTGTTGCTAATGGATGCATTAAATACAATTTTTAATTTGCAAAGTGCTGACATTTTTTAGCAGTTTCCTGAGAGACGATTAACAATAACAGATCCTGGAGTTTCATAAAGGAAAGAAGCTTTCTACTTGGGTGTCCGATATGTTCCCCTAAGGAGTCTGACATGAGACTGATCCAGATAAAGGGCAGACATTGGTGAGTTAACTGAACAAGTTGCATCTCTTTTTAAGTATCAGTTATTGAAAAATGGAAGTATTTGTTTTAGTTTTTCTTTTACAACTGACTTTGCACTTTTAGTTTTTTTTTCTTTAAACCCCAAACTGTTTTTTTTTTACTGTAAATATCATCATGTCCATAGATATGTTAAACAGCGCACAGTGTTTTAATTTTTTTTAAATAATTTTTGTTTGGTCAGGGGAGAGAGGTATCTCACCTCTGCAGAAACACTATTTCAAAACAAATTCTAAATTAATCTGTTTAGGTGGGTTACTTTTTCTTTTTTTTTTTCTTTTGTTTGCTTCCCCCCTCCTATGCATTTGCTCTGGTTCTGGAGATTGGACAATCAAATCCTAATTTGATTGGATCTTAGAGAGGGAAGAAGTGATGTGGCGTGACAACAGACAAAGGCTGGAAATCCGTGTTAATTTTGGCCACAAATTTCAATTTAGTTTGTCATAGACTTTTGACTAAAAAGCCATTTTAGGTTTTTAGTTGTATTTTAGTCATCTGAATTATTTTAGTCTACTAAATCTCCAGTAGATTTTAGACGACACAACCAAAATCTAATGAGTTTAGTTAAAGCCTTTATCTGTCTTTTTTGAAATACTAGAAAAAAAAAACCTTGCTCGGTTCTGGATTCAGGGGAATTCTCTTCCTAATTGCAGGTTTTGGCACTCTAAAAGCAGGGGTATGGACAAAGTTACTAGTATCCAATAGAGCACCATCAATTTTAACAAAAATAGCAAAGGGTTGGTGTCACCCTTTAACCTGGAAGACAATTCATGCACAATAATTTTAACGCGGCACAAAAAAACTTTATAAAGCAAAGCGAAGTTCAACTGCTCCAAAGGTCCCACTTCTTCCATGTCACTCTGAACCTAGTTGCAAACAATTTTGGGAGTGGGGAGGGGGGATTAGAGTGATTTGAGGTCAGAAAGTTGGACATTAAGTAATACCTGCACAGGTAAATTTTTTCAAAAGATTTTTGATAGTACAGGAAGTTTGTTTAACTCACGATGGATGACTGTTGTCATTAATATAGATATCCTGGTGTGGACGCTAGTGGGCTAGTCCAGAAACTTCGTAGCCTTTATTTTATTGCAATAAACTAAATTTGTTTAAAATAAAAAATTTATGTATTTACATGGTGCATAACCCAATAACGAAACCACACCTAGAAAATATAATCCATTAATTGCAGTATATGAATTACACAAAATTAATTTGAGTGCGTGGTTTTACAACAACCACTTCTATGTTAGTCTGCACTGATGCAGCTTAAATAAAGTATTTTCATTCACCTGTAGCTAGGTAATTACCAATGTATTTTTGCCAGAATAATAAAACTATGTTTGACAGCCGGATTCGCGAAATTACAAGAACATGCTTTTGGCAGAACGTTAGGTCTTGGAAGTAGCGACGGCTGCCATTAAACTCGCCAACACATCAAATGGTGTTGCTAGATCAGCTACTCTTGTTTTCACAGTCATTGTTTGTCCTGGGCTTCCATCCTGCTGTAATGGCTGTGATTAGATGTGCATAACAAGCGACCAGGTGGCTAATTACATGCTCACTGAATGATGTTTATAATCACTCGGTAGTAGTTATGTTGCAAATCCATAATCGGTAGAAAATGTTTGTTTAGAATAGACAATAATTGAGATTCCCACTGTTCTCACCTAGAAATGGTTTGGTTAAACAAATTGCATCAGTTTTGTCAGGACAGAGCTGTGCCCAATATTACTTTGTAAGGCTTTGGACACTTATATCTGCCATTAAATATCTGCCATTAAATGAGCTTATTTGATAGGTGGGTAACTGAACCTGGTACCATTTAAATCTCTGATCTTGCATTGTGTTTTTTTTTTAAATTAGTTGACTTGGTTGCAGTGTGTATACGGTTTGATGTGATTTTCATTTTATTTTTTTCAGCTGTTGAAGTGTGTCCTCTTCAACCTATTGTTCCCGTAAATTTTTGTAATTGTCCTATTTATAGTTAAATCCCCCTCTCATAATATTGTAAAGCGCTACGGAATCTGTTGGCGCTATATAAATGGCAATAATAATAATATATCACACAATACTTTCTTGCAATATTCTGATTACTTTGATAAAGTTGTATTAAAAAAAAAAGGGGTAAGGAGTCTGAAACACATTGCCCGTCTGTGCTCATTTGCATGTCAAGCTGGGATCTCTGCGATAGTTGTGGAAATAACTATATAATGAAGCACACTCTTAGGACCTTCTTTAATCCTTAACCCCTTAAGGACCAAACTTCTGGAATAAAAGGGAATCATGACATGTCACACGTCATGTGTCCTTAAGGGGTGTGTAGATAATGCCCATATAGTCTTGCTGCTCAATTATCTGCCATTTAGTAGTTAAATCTCTTTATATGCAGCCCTAGTCACACCTCCCTGCATGTGACTTGCACAGCCTTCCTAAACACTTCCTGAAAAGAACCTAGATATTTTAGGTTCTTGTATTGCACATTCTGTTTAATCTAAAATGTGTTTTCTACTGGTGTGTTAATAGCCTCCTAGACCCTTCATGTGCCTCCTGCATGTCAATAAAATGTAATTTACATAGCAGGAGAAAAATACTTTTAAAGCAAGTTAACATATGATTTAAAAAGTAGGCGTTTGTTTTAATGCAGGCTGTGTCAGCTAAAAATGATCAGAAGAATTGCCTACTATAATACAAGCAGGAAAATATACTGGTAGAGCTGAAGATAATATAGCATCAGTCTTATATCCTAAAATAAAATACAGACTGATACATAAATATCAGGATGATACAAGCTTGATCAGGATATTGTATCATTGAAAACCGCAGAGTGCTTGAAGTATATAGAGTCTGTGCCGGATTCTATAATATATAATACAGAGACATGGTGCTCTCTGATTATACTAGGCATAACCATTTGATCTGCAGCCACTCTTGGCTTACCTTGTGTCCTGGCTGAGGCATCTAGCAGCTCACTCCAGCCTCTTCTTTGCCTCCATGCTGCCTGTTTGCTCGGGATGTGTGGCCAGGGCTGCATAAACAGAAACAAAACTGATTTTACTCCTAAATGGCAGTGAATTGAGCAGTGAGGCTGCACTGGCATGATCTAATACTATACACTAAATCAGCTTTGTTAAAGTAAAGTTGTTTTGCTGCTTATAGTGTCCCTGTAATGTGTTTACGGACTGAAATCTACAGCCTGATATGTTATTCTAGAAGGCAATTGGACAACACCAGCAACTATGTAAAACTTGGGGCCAAAATGGCTGAGTTAGAAAAATAGCTAAACTGATTTTTAGAATACACTCCAAATATTTATTTTTGCATGTGTTAATACTTCTATTATCATAATTTTTATCACTCATTATTTTGAAGGTGCCCTATGACAATTGTTATTTTTCATACTAAGCAGCTTCCTCACACCTCTACCTGCTGGTTAATCACCTTCGCAAATCTTCACCTCATTAGGGACAGACTTACTGGCTAGACTGACATGTTTAATTTTATAACATGACAGGAGGCTTCGTATTTGCTTAAGACTTTCTTTACTTAAGCTTCACAGCAGCACTTTTTTACTTAGTAACAGGATAACCAATCAGAAAAATTTAACATGGTATAAAAGTCCCTCCCTGTGACGTCACTTCCTCTTTCTTTGCTGCTTCACACCAGTACAGGTCAGAGTGCCACTGTCTCCTACTTTTCTGTGGTTTCTGTGGTTTATTCTTTATTCTTTATTCTTTATTTTTTACCTATCCGTTTCTGTCATAATTTCACTTTATATATGGTTTTTATTCCTAGGCGTTTGTTTCCTACCCTATCTTATTTTTTCCCTAAGTTTCTCTTAACTTAGTTCTTATTTCTACCTTATTTTTCTTTTCTCATTCTTACAGTTACATTTCTGTTTTGTATATCTATCGAATGTATTATATTTAAATTTTCAAATATACCGTTTTTAACAGTCCGGGTTGCGGTCGGCATATTTTGCCCCGTTTTCCCGGGCTTTCTGGGCCGTGGAGAACGCCTCCAGCGGCCCCGAGCGCGCACGGCGGCCATCTTGGATCTCGCACACCTCTGCGAGATCCAAACGGCCGCTTCTCTTCCTTGTGCGCATGAGCACGATCGCGGCGGCCATTTTCTTGGAGCCGCGATCGGAGCCCAAATAGCCGCACGGCGGCCATTTTAACTGCACTTCAGCAGTTCCTTTATTTCTAACACCTGGATAAAGATATATATATATTTTACACTACTATTTTTCAGATAATAATAATATTACCTCAGAGTAGGCTTGATTTCACTCCCCTTGGAAATACCTTACTCTGTAATTTCAATTTGATGAGTTACTGGCTTATACTACTCCCCCTGGTGGTGAATTGAAAGTACTACTTGGAACCAAATATTTATATTTCGGTTTTATATTCAACATCTCATTACTGTTGGGATTACCCCATTACCATTCAACCTGAGTTTTTCATCACATTTATACTGATTTATTGTAAGATTAAATCCCTAAATATATTTATGATTGCTGTTATGATATACAGCCCATGATTGGCCCGCTTTGTCTGTGCCGCTATACCTCTATACGGGTTTGAAATATTACTCCCTGAGGTTATTAAGTCTGGGTGACCCCCAGCTACAGCTTGCACTGTTTTAAAACATTTTAATAAAGTTTTGTGTTATTTCGGACGGCCTCAAATACATTCTAATGCTGGCCTATTCTGCCCCATAGGTATCATCACTATTGCTATGGAGGCTTCAATCCAAGACCAAAACTTACAAGCTGTTATAAATGCGGCTGTTGCCGCTTCACTGGAAAAGGCCCTGGCTCGGGTGCTGCCCATTGAGCCTAAAGACCCAAAAACCTCTGAGCCCCCGCCTTCTGAGGAAGAGGCGGATGATTCAGATTCCACAAGAAGGAACCCTTCCAAACCCAATAAAAGATATTGGAAAGGGGATGGGCCAGAACCCCTCAAACGCAAGGGGAAAGAACCGGCAAAACGCCCGAAACAGACTGACACCAAAACTAAACATCCCGTGCAACCTACTCTGTCAGAGGAAGAGGACGACTCCTTTGATTTACACCCCTTGGCCATCCTAGATGAGTGGCAAGCCGACCACTCTTCTGAAGATGAAGAAGACTGGCCTGTGGCTTCTTTTAAAGGGGCACCTTTCCCTCAAGATTTTAATAGAGATCTCACAACAGCGGATTCTGTACCCGAACAGAACCCTTCGGAAGACGCCGAAACCTTTATGGATACACTGGGTCAACCCCTATTTGACCCACGGCATATCAGATATCCTCGGTCTTCGGAATGGTCACTCCCATTTCATCTCTCCCAATATATCCATTTCTGGATCAGGAGACCACTAGACCGAGAGGTCCGCAAGCGCCTAAGAGCGGAATGCCCTAGGCCGACCTTGCCGGACAAGGTAGCCATGACCCCGGAGTTCGATCCAATGCTCTGCACATACCTAGCCAGAACTGGCCGTGACCCTAAAAAGGGCATTGAGCGCAGCCTACGCCTCACCCAGGACAAGATGTTGGATGTCCTGGGGCCCCTGGCAAGAATTCTACTTTTGGCTGATGAAGCCCTCACTAACGAGGGCCCCTTAGACCCATCGGTTATAAGAGAATGGGCACTACGCTCCATTTGCCTGCTGGGCAATGCAAATACTTCCCTATGTACGGAGCGTAGAAAAGCAGTGCTGCTGCGTATGGATGCCAAATTAACTGATCTGGGCACCAAAGAATTGGGCCCCAAGGCTAAGGGTCTATTATTTGGAGAACCCTATATCAAAGAGTTACACAAGCATGTAAACTTATACACTACTTTGAACAAAGCACAATCATCCATGAAAAGAGTATTCCACCAACAACCCTCTCGGGTTTTTGGAAGGGCTGGCCGTTCAAGGGGTCGTACAGTCAGCCGCTTCTGGGCCTCAGGCCAACGCCAGCGACCCCCCACCTCATCCTTCTTCCCCAACTACCAGTCAAGGGGTTTCTACACCCAAAGAGCAGACAGGGGAAGAGGAAGCAGAGCCCGTGGACGCAACAGATACCCTACAGGTGAGACTTCCTACCTTTCATCTTACTACGATTTATCATGCGGGCAGGTTATTACATTGTCTAGATATGTGGAAGACGCTGTCTTCAGATACCTGGGTTCTAAACACAGTCCGGGGTTATTTGATAGAATTTTATTCTCTTCCTACTCAAACAGGTTTTCCCCATTACCCGATAATGTCAAGAGCTCAAACCACCCTCCTCGATTCGGAACTACGTTCCTTACTAACAAAAGGAGCTATTCAACCAGCTCCACACGACAAAGGCTTCCTAAGTTCCATCTTCCTAGTCAAGAAGAAATCAGGGGAATTTCGCCCAGTAATCAACCTTCGTCAGTTGAATACTTTCGTGATATACAGGCATTTCAAAATGGAAGGGATTCATCTACTCAGGGACATCCTCCGACCAGGAGATTGGTTCACCAGACTCGACCTCAAGGATGCCTACCTCTCCGTACCGGTACATACATCCAGCCGACGTTTCCTCCGCTTTCTTTGGCACCACCGGGTCTTCCAATTCACCTGCCTTCCATTCGGCCTGAGTTCCGCTCCATGGTGCTTCACCAAACTACTCAAACCAGTCACCGCGCATCTTCGAGCAAGAGGCATTCGCTGCCTAATCTACCTCGACGACCTCTTACTACTCTGCGACGACGCATCCAGTCTACAGTCACAAACGAACTACGCATCTTCATTGATCGAATCCTTGGGATTCGTCATCAACAAGGCGAAATCCTCACTGACTCCATCCCAAATTATTCAATTTCTCGGCTTCGAGATCGACTCCTCTACCTGTGTTCTCCGCCTACCTCAAGCCAAACTAACTGCGATCAGGAAGGAACTACGCAAGACGCTTCGACAAGTGGATATTCCTCTCCGAGGTTTAGCTCGGATTGTAGGCCTACTTTCGGCTTCCATTCAGGCGATCTACCCAGGTCCCCTCCATTATCGGGCCATGCAACGTCTGAAGGCTCAGTTCCTCCAGACCCATCCATCATACGACCAGAGGGTCCCGATCACTACCGAGGTGAGGGAGGAACTCAACTGGTGGCTCCGCCACATGTCTGCCTGGAATGGCAAAGCAATTTTCGGCCCCACTCCAGACTTCGTGGTGGAATCAGACGCGAGCCTCCAAGGCTGGGGCGCAACTTGTCATGCAACTTCCACCGGGGGACCATGGACCGCGGCAGAACACTCTCTCCACATCAACTGTCTGGAGTTAATTGCAGGTTCGTTCGCAATCCGCAGTCTGGCCAACCACCTCTCAGACTGCTGTATCCTCCTTCGAATGGACAATATCTCAGCTGTCCAATACATCAACAAACTGGGAGGGGCCAGATCACGTACCCTATCCGAAGTGACAAAGGACATCTACAATTTTTGCTTCCAACGCAACATAACAATTCGAGCAGAATATCTCCCGGGAGAAACGAACATTACTGCGGATTGGTTCTCCCGGCATTGGAGGGACGTCAGCGACTGGCGCCTGCACGAATCAGTTTTCTTCCACATCTCCAAGCTCCGAGGACCGTTTACTCTGGACCTTTTCGCCTCCCGAACGAATTTTCAAGTCCCACATTTCTTCAGCTGGCTACCAGACCCAGAATGCTTGGCGGTAGATGCCTTCCTTCAAAAGTGGCCGACAACGGGAGCCTACGCCTTCCCTCCCTTCGCAATGATCCCGAGAGTCCTTCTCCAGATCCGCAGACAACAAGTCACGCTGGTACTGCTCACCCCGCTCTGGCAGGGCCAAGCATGGTTCCCAGATCTCCTGGACCTATCCTGCCAACATCCCCTCCTTCTACCTCCATGGCCCAACCTGCTAGAGGACCCCCAAGGAAACCCTCATCCGATGATAATTCAGGGCCACCTCCAACTAGTGGCTTGGACTCTTTCAGGGGATCCTGGAATTTCGGAGAATTATCGCAGAGAACTAAGGAACTCCTCTGGGATTCTTGGGCACCTGGAACCAGAAGATGCTACCTTTCCTCCTGGGGTGCTTGGTGCAATTGGTGCCTGGAACGGAATACCGATCCCCTTACAGCCCCTAGACAGTTCATTTTGAATTTCCTCTCACATCTATTCGACTTAGGCCGCTCATACCGTTCCATCAACGTTGCCCGGTCAGCAATTTCAGCGGCCCACGTGCCTTTAGAGGGAGCTCCGGTTGGCCAGGACCCTTTGGTTTGGAGACTATTGCGGGGCATTAAACTAGCTCGCCCCCCAACACCGAAATACTCCCACCTATGGGACGTTAATGTCATGATTCGCTTCCTTGAAGCTTGGCCGAACAACGAGGATCTAACCCTACGTCAACTCTCAGCAAAATTCACTCTGTTACTTTGCCTCATCTCCTTCCGAAGAGTATCGGACGTTCGAGCATTCGACCATAACGCTATCAACTTCTCCCCAGAAGGTGTCACCTTTTCCGTATCCAGACGGACAAAATCAAACTCCTCTTCAGTTTTTTACCCTTATTTCCCTAACCATCCAAAATTGTGTGTGGTCTCTCTTCTCTCTCGTTATTTATCAGTCACCTCCTCTCTACGTTCAACCTCCTCCAGCCAACTATTGATCTCATACGTCCGACCCCATCATCCCGTATCAACCACAACCCTTGCCAGATGGCTTAGGTGGTTGCTCTCCCTAGCCGGGATTGAAACTTCCTTCGGAGCCCACTCCATCAGGGGTGCGGCGGCATCAGGAGCATTCAACGCTGGAGCCTCTCTTCGGGACATCCTTCACTCAGCAGACTGGTCCAGGGAACAGACGTTCCGCAACTTCTACTTTCGTCCAGCTGGGCACGCTTCCTTAGCCCTCCTGGGGGAGCGTTAAAACAGCAAATACGAAGCCTCCTGTCATGTTATAAAATTGTAGATTATGCTAGCTTTAGTGTACTGATAATCTTAATTTTATTAATGACAGGAGGCGAGTATTTCCCACCCATTCACCTTCGTTTCTTCCCCCCCCTTAGGTTGCCTCTTTAGGTAAGTTTATCTAAGATATGAGTAACACGCTATGTATATTCTACCAGGGGGGGCTAAGGATTTTTCTCCATGGTTATATAAATTAACACTTTAGGGGAGGTGGTCTATTATATATGATTTTTTCTAATTACTGGACACCATAATTTTAGAAGTCCAATTCTCGGATTAATCCTTGGTTTCGACTCTGCTCTCTCGTTTCAGCGTAAAGCCCCTCAAGAGGACAAGTCTAGCTGCTGTCTCATCTCAAGCTTCATCTCAGCTCTACTAGAAGTCATGTTTTCGTTCCTGTTCCCTCTCAAGCATCAACTTTCTCGTCTGGCTTTTCCGGATTTCTCATCGGTTCCCTTTACAGTTCTCCCGTTCCTTTTGTTCGCAGCCAGAAAGAGGAAGTGACGTCACAGGGAGGGACTTTTATACCATGTTAAATTTTTCTGATTGGTTATCCTGTTACTAAGTAAAAAAGTGCTGCTGTGAAGCTTAAGTAAAGAAAGTCTTAAGCAAATACTCGCCTCCTGTCATTAATAAAATTAAGATTATCAGTACACTAAAGCTAGCATAATCTACAATTTTATTTAGTCTATTCACTGGGCACTTGGTGGGATTGGGCAGAGTTCTCTACTATGTTTCAGATAGACATGAGAAGGCAGCTGAGATCAGGACCAAAGCGCATAAAAAAGCCAAAATCCAAAAAAGTAATTTTTCAGGTAATCTGACAATTCCCAGTTTAATAAACATAAGAATTACTTTTAAAATAATGATAGGAAGGGCTGACCTGATATCAGTCCTATTACCCTGGAAGCGGTAACTGACATAGAATACTTGGTGTAAAGTGCTCTATTCTTATAGAGACCGAAAAAACTATAAATTAAAATAACTTTTATTCCCCATACCAGGTACACACATCTAAAGTATAAAAAGACACCAAAGTGAGAAATAAGTGCAAAAAGAAAATCAAATCAAAATATCAACTACTATAATAGGACCAACTACTGAAGCTTATTAGTACAAGTTGTAATATACTTGTAACGAAGTAGCCAACAAAAGATGATAATCTAGACTGAACATAGATAAAGTATCCTTAGAGAGATATACAATGTACAAAGCGAGTTGATATGATTAGGTAACCCTATCTGTACAGTTGCCAAGTGGCATGGGAGTAGAGGTATCCTTTGGTATATAATCAAGCTCGAGGTAACATTGCCTGTATTTCTCTAAATTAGGGATAAAAATATAGGTGTATATAACGTTGGAGAAAGCTTGGGGAGGTCCAGACCATACCCCAGACGTGATTGAACAGCGGTCGGGAAAATGACAGTGCACATAAATTGAAACCAGATCAAATCCCCTATTCTAGTATCCTCTAGTTACACCTTATTGTGGATAGTTATGATAATATAACACAAGCGTTAGTAAGAATACTCCTCTAATAGTATCAAAGAGTGAGTATCTATAGGTAACATCTTAATCCTTCGTATGTATGTAATCATATAGGTAACAAAACCTTATAGTAGGTATTAGGTCACATATCCCAAAGGGGCTCCTTAACCCCTTAAGGACACATGACATGTGTGACATGTCATGATTCCCTTTTATTCCAGAAGTTTGGTCCTTAAGGGGTTAAAAGAGAAAAAAGCAAAAACTAGGGTCTTAAATATTAGTTGCAATGCCGGGGTCCCGTCCAGTAAGCTACTGCTGGTCCCTCAGCTCCCTCAATAGGTATAATGTTTTGCCAGCCGTGATAATAGAGTGTTCCCCTGGTCTAATGATAAAATCGATAGCTAAGTATAATCTTAGAAAATCTCGGGGTAACTGCCTGCTGGTAAATAATGCATATCATCTAATGTTAGAAAAGAGCTTCGCTTCCGAATGCTAGCTAGCTAAAGAGAATAAGTCTACCTAAAACTGCATCCAAAAACCCATGCTCGATAAGGAAAGAAGCCCTGGGCTAAAATGAGCTTGCAGTGTAGTCCTAATTTAAAAAATCCACAGTGAAGTGGAGTCTACCTCAACGCGTTTCAGCGCTAGAATGCGCCTTTGTCAAGAGTACTTTTAAAATAAATATCAGATTTCCTTTACTGGCTTCTTCACCCTCTTCCCATTCAACCCACAAACCAACTAAATGCAGAGGGTCCATCTTATGGTAGGTCCATGGGGGTCCTGCAATTTTGTTTTCCTCTTGGAAGTTGGCATATGCTAGTTAGATTGAATGCAACGTTGCTGTAAACAAGGTATTTTTACCCCCTCCTTTGAGACAAGTTATACTGTGGCCATGATTTCCAATTAGGCAGAGTTGGCACTTGCCCACAGATAAAAATCAATAAACTGACCTGGAGTAAGTAGATATAGTGAAATAGAAGATAAAAGTGCAAAATATAAACGATAGGGTATAACAAGAATGGAAAAATTAGCGTTAGAAATAGATCTTAGTACGTGATAGATCTATTAAACAGTGGACATAAAGTCCAAAAATAGACCTAAAAAAAAATCCTAAATGTATATTGCACATTGATCAAAGTCCATCTGGGTAAAACACCTAAACGTTGTTAAATAAAAATCTGTGGCTGTATCAGCTAAAAATGATCAGAAGAATTGCCTACTGTAATACAAGCAGGAAAATATACTGGTAGAGCTGAAGATAATATAGCATCAGTCTTATATCCTAAAATAAAATACAGACTGATACATAAATATCAGGATGATACAATCTTGATCAGGATATTGTATCATTGAAAACCGCAGAGTGCTTGAAGTATATAGAGTCTGTGCCGGATTCTATAATATATAATACAGAGACATGGTGCTCTCTGATTATACTAGGCATAACCATTTGATCTGCAGCCACTCTTGGCTTACCTTGTGTCCTGGCTGAGGCATCTAGCAGCTCACTCCAGCCTCTTCTTTGCCTCCATGCTGCCTGTTTGCTCCAGCCTCCTCCTCCCTCCTGGGAGTCTGTCTTCTTAGCTGGGAGAAAGTGACAGGCTCTTGATCACTTCCTTCCAGCCGGCAGATACTGCAGGGGCCTGGTCAGCCTCTTAAAGGGCCGGGCACCCGACCGGGCCCCTGCTCAGAAATAATATTCGGGGGGAGAAGAGGGGTTTCTTAATATATGCGAAATGTCTGTAATTTATTGAGGGCATTTAGCATATATAATGGCCTGTAAATCACACACACAATCTAAAAAAAATATATATATATATATATATATATAGAGAGAGAGAGAGAGAGAGAGAGAGAGAGAGATAAAGAGATAAATATAGATATATATAGTATGTCAGATTGTGTGTGATTTCGGGGATATTGTATGACACCTGAGGGTGTCAGGGAAGCCGCACTACACATACGGGAGTCTCCTGGGAGACTTGGGATGTCTGACATATACACTGCTCAAAAAAAGTGTCCAGAGCATGGAGGCGCTACCAGGAGACAGGCCAGTACATCAGGAGACGTGTAAGAGGGCAACAACCCAGCAGCAGGACCGCTACCTCCGCCTTTGTGCAAGGAGGAACAGGAGGAGCACTGCCAGAGCCCTGCAAAATGACCTCCAGCAGGCCACAAATGTGCATGTGTCTGCTCAAACGGTCAGAAACAGACTCCATGAGGGTGGTATGAGGGCCCGACGTCCACAGGTGGGGGTTGTGCTTACAGCCCAACACCGTGCAGGACGTTTGGCATTTGCCAGAGAACACCAAGATTGGCAAATTTGCCACTGGTGCCCTGTGCTCTTCAAAGATGAAAGCAGGTTTACACTGAGCACATGTGACAGAGTCTGTAGACGCTGTGGAGAACGTTCTGCTGTCTGCAACATCCTCCAGCATGACCGGTTTGGCAGTGGGTCAGTAATGGTGTGGGGTGACATTTCTTTGGGGGGCCGCACAGCCCTCAATGTGCTCGCCAGAGGTAGCCTGACTGCCATTAGGTACCGAGATGAGATCCTCAGACCCCTTGTGAGACCATATGCTGGTGCGGTTGGCCCTGGGTTTCTCCTAATGCAAGACAATGCTAGACCTCATGTGGCTGGAGTGTGTCAGCAGTTCCTGCAAGACGAAGGCATTGATGCTATGGACTGGCCCGCCCATTCTCCAGACCTGAATCCAATTGAGCACATCTGGGACATCATGTCTTGCTCCATCCACAGACTATCCAGGAGTTGGCAGATGCTTTAGTTCAGGTCTGGGAGGAGAAACCCTCAGGAGACCATCCTCCACCTCATCAGGAGCATGCACAGGCGTTGTAGGGAGGTCATACAGGCACGTGGAGGCCACACACACTACTGAGCCTCATTTTGACTTGTTTTAAGGACATTACATCAAAGTTGGATCAGCCTGTAGTGTGTTTTTCCACTTTAATTTTGAGTGTGACTCCAAATCCAGACCTCCATGGGTTGAAAATTTTGATTTCCATTTTTTATATTGTTGTGTGATTTTGTTGTCAGCACATTCAATTATGTAAAGAACAAAGTATTTCAGAAGAATATTTAATTCATTCAGATCTAGGATGTTATTTTTGTGTTCCCTTTATTTTTTTTGAGCAGTGTATATACAGTTGTCAAATATGAATGTGAATTTTTTTCATTTTTTTTTTTATAGATTGTTTTAGGCCTGCAATGTCCTGCTCATAAACTGATGATACATATTTATATGCCTTTTATTGGGTTGGGGAGCATGGGGCGCCTTAGAAATGTGTGTCTACAGGCGCCTGCCATGCAAATCGGGCCCTGGGATTAGCATTGTATCACAGTGTGCTGCTTGAGGTTCTGTTTTACATTTTCCAGCAAAATGTCTCACTGTCCTGCACACAGTAGGATCTACCAGTAGGTGTCACTAGCTCATTGTTCGGTTCCTGGTCCTAGCTTTGTTTATTAATGTGTCCGACAGTCTGTGTTTGACTGCAGGGGATACAGTGTTTCTAACAAGGATGGGCAGTCTGAGCCATAGCAGGTTTAGTACTCAAACTCCAATCACCGTTAGTCTAGCCATCCATTGCAATAGCCTTCAATGCCTAGGTTTACTTTTAGGCAAAGATATAATATAATCTCCTGTTGTTTTAGCTCTGCTCACACTGCAGACCTGTGCTGGTTTATTGCTTGAGAACAGTAACATTATTCCAACATTCTGTGAATCCAATAGGAGAATGTATTAGCGCATAGAGTCTCTATTTAAAAGTTGATCACTGGGCTGACAAACTACAGTATGGCGTATGGGGTTTGAGATAGCTAGGTAGATATCCTAACAGGGGAGGGGGCTGGCAACATTTGTCCTGGTGAACAAGTACTAAGAAAAGTCCTTTTACGTGCACATAACTTGCTGATCTCTGTGTAGGTGGTCCTTACGTAAATGCAATGAGCATTGATTCATTGCAATCTTTGGTCACATATAAACACCTTCAGTCTCCAGAAACAACATACTTACCTGGCAGTTAGCTTTGCCCCAGATACTCACAGGAAGTATCCCTTTGGGGCAATCCAGGCCTGGAGAACATCAAGATAGGCGGCCCACCATCCTGACTACAAACTCAATCAGTGCTGGGCTAGCAAATGCCTGACACAGTTCTTCCCTGCCACCCAGAGGCGTAGCGTGGGGGGTGCAGGGGGGGCCGGCCGCACCGGGCGCAACATCTGGGGGGGGCGCACTCGCAGCTCCAAAAAATGCCGCCCCCAAATGCCCCCCGTGTTCCCCCTGTCATGGGGGGCCCAAGAGGTGGCCTAATGGCCACCTGAAGGAACCCCCCCAGCCGGCTCTTGTCTCGCTGTCAGACGCGTCGAAGGAGCTGTGTTCTCTCTGCTCCCTCTCGCCGCGCCGTTTGCTGATGCTGGGAGCCGGAATATGATGTCATTTCCGGCTCCCGGCATCAGCAGACAGCCTGCGCGGCGAGAGGGAGCAGAGAGAACACAGCTCCCTCGCCGCGTCAGACAGCGAGACAAGAGCCGGCCGCACTGAAGCCCCACTGGACCCCAGGGACAGGTCCGTGCCAGCTCTCCAGGTAGGGAGGCTGGGTGGACATTTTTACATTTTAAAAAAATATACAAATCATTTTTGTGTATGTGTGTGTGTGTGTGTCTGGGAGTGTGTGTATGTGTCTGGGAGTGTGTGTGTCTGTGTATGTGTGTGTCTGTGAGTGTATGTGTGTATGTGTCTGGGAGTGTGTGTGTGTGTGTGTCTGTGAGTGTATGTGTGTATGTGTCTGGGAGTGTGTGTGTGTGTGTGTCTGTGAGTGTATGTGTGTATGTGTCTGGGAGTGTGTGTGTGTGTCTGTGAATGTATATGTGTGTATGTGTCTGGGAGTGTGTGTGTGTGTGTAACAAGAATATACCCCTACACGCAGGATCCAGCCAAACAGAAGACAGCACAGAGGAGAGATACGTCTACCGGACCTTAGAGTGGCCGGACTCGACGTAATAGGAGAAGTACAGAGTCAGGAACGATCCGAGGTCAAGGGCACAAAGAGACAGCGTAAACGAGAACTAGCCGGGGTCTGGTACACAGGAATCAGCAAGCCGGCAAACAGTTCAGACAAGGATAAAGCGAAAACGAAGTCAGAATACAAAGCCAAGGTCAAATACGGAGAAACACAACAAGCACTAAAGGGAACCGTAGCAGAAACCACGGTAGGGCAAGGAACTAAGGGAAAAAGGTAAGTATAAGTAGCCTTCAAACTAATGTGATTGGCTCCTGTCACTTCCACACCCCCAAAAGGTAAGTGTATGGGGTGATTGGCATGACAGGAGCCAATGGGAGCCTTTTTGCAATTTAGGCTTCCACTGTCTCTTTAAGAGCGCGCCCGAGACTCGCGGCGCGCTCTTAGCTGCAGGCGGGACACGTGACCGCATCTCGCGGTCACTGCCCGTCTTCCTGTTCGGAGAGTCGGATGAGCCGCAGGACCGCGCGCGGCTTGAAGAGAGGACCGCGGCCGGCCCCCGGATAAGGTAAGTAACGCTACAGTACCCCCCCCCCCCCCTCGGGCAGGACCAGGCCTGGCAGGAAAACGCGAATGGAAAGAACGTACAAGGCGGGGAGCATGAACAGCATCCGCAGAAAGCCAACTGCGCTCCTCAGGCCCATAACCCTTCCAATGTACCAAGTACTGAAGCCGACCCCTAAGGAAACTAGAAGCAAGAACAGCAGACACTTCGAACTCCTCATGACCCTCCACAGAGACAGGAGGGCGAGGGGGAGTATGCCGGGTATAGCGGTTGCGTACGTAAGGCTTCAACAACGAGGTGTGAAAGACATTAGGTATACGCAGATTCTTAGGCAGACCCAAGGCATAAGAAACGGGATTAACCTTATGTATAATGCGATAAGGACCAATGAAGCGGGGAGCCAATTTCATAGAAGGCACCCGGAGGCGAACATTCCGTGTGGAAAGCAAAACCCTGTCCCCCACAACATAGGAAGGAGCCGCTCTGCGATGCTTGTCAGCCTGAGCCTTCTGGCGGGCAGCAGAGTCCACCAAAGAACGCTGAACCTGCTCCCAAGTATTACGCAAACCAGCCAAATGCTCGTCCAGAACTGGCATGCCCTGTGAGGAGAATGCAGCCGGAAGAACAACGGGATGCAGGCCATAGACAACGTAAAAAGGGCTTTTGCCGGAAGAATCATGAGTGGCGTTATTCCGAGCAAACTCAGCCCAAGGAAGCAGGTCAGACCAATTGTCCTGATGGTGAGACACAAAACAACGGAGGTACTGCTCCAGAGACTGGTTGGCACGTTCAGCAGCTCCATTAGACTGGGGATGGTAAGCGGAAGAAAATTAGAGAGAAATACCCATTTACGAACAAAAGGCTTTCCAGAACCTGGAAATAAATTGGCTACCCCTATCGGATACAATAGATACGGGAATACCATGTAACCGAAACACTTCTCTAGCGAAGATAAGAGCCAGTTCCTTGGAAGTGGGCAACTTGCGAAGAGATACAAAGTGAGCCATTTTGGAAAACCGATCTACTATCATTAGGATGACTGTGTTACCATTTGAAGGGGGTAATTCAACAATAAAATCCATTGATAGATTAGACCAAGGTCTCTCGGGAACGGGTAACGGATACAACAGCCCACAAGGAACTCTACGAGAGGATTTCATACATGCACAAGTAGTACAAGCACTTATATAATCAGTGACATCCTTGCGTAAGGTATCCCACCAAAAATACAGAGAAACAGCTGACACCGTTTTGGATATACCAGGATGTCCAGCAGTCTTAGTATCATGATACAGTGACAGAATATCCCTTCTCTCGGGAACGTCAACGAACAATTTATCGTTAGGCCTCTCGCTAGGTGCCATGCTTTGTTTCGCTTGTATGGCCTGCAAGAGGGACGAGGAAATAGACAATATCGTAGTTGCTATTATCCTGTCTGGGGGGATGACAGGAGTAACATCAATCTCCTGTTTGTCAATAGTTTCAAACTGTCTGGACAGAGCGTCCGCTTTAGTGTTCCGATCACCTGGCCTATAGGTGATTATATAATTAAAATGAGACAAGAACAGTGACCACCTAGCCTGCCTGGAAGACAATCTTTTAGCTTCGCTAAGGTAGGATAGGTTCTTATGATCTGTAAATATGAGGATGGGATCCTTAGTGCCTTCTAACAAATGTCTCCATTCTTTGAGTGCTAAAATGATAGCAAGGAGTTCGCGATTACCCACATCATAATTCTTTTCTGCTTTGGACATTTGTTTAGAAAAGAAACCACAAGGATGCAATGGCTTGTCAGGAGACTCTCTTTGGGATAAGACAGCACCTACCCCTATATCGGAAACATCAACCTCAAGTATATAGGGCAAAGAGGGGACAGGATGCTGTAAAATAGGTGCAGAGGCGAACGTAGTCTTAAGAAAGTCAAAAGCTTGAAGTGCCTCGGTAGACCAGACACGAGTATTGCCATCCTTTTTTGTCATACGGGTAATAGGTGCTACAATAGACGAAAAACCTTTGATAAAACGTCTATAATAATTAGAGAAACCCAGAAAACGCTGGATGGCTTTCAGACCTTGCGGCAGAGGCCATTCTATGACCGCAGCGAGCTTCTGGGGATCCATACGAAAACCCTTAGCGGAAATCAAATACCCCAAAAACTGGACCTCGGATTGGTCGAACAGACATTTTTCTAGTTTACAATAAAGGCCATTAGCAAGAAGGGTCTTTAAAACTATCGTAACATGTCTGTGATGAGTGTGTAGATCTGTAGAATATATTAAAATGTCGTCCAAGTACACAATAACAAATGAGTGAATAAAGTCTCTTAAGACATCATTGATAAATTCTTGGAATACGGCTGGGGCATTGCAAAGCCCAAATGGCATGACGGTATACTCATAATGACCTGACCTAGTGTTGAATGCTGTCTTCCATTCGTGGTCCTTTTTTATACGTATTAAATTGTACGCTCCTCTAAGGTCTAGTTTGGTGAATACCGTAGCATGTTTGAGCCTGTCAAATAATTCTGTTATTAAAGGTATAGGGTAAGCATTTTTGATGGTGATCTTATTCAGACCTCTATAATCAATACAAGGTCTTAAATCACCTTCTTTCTTCGATACAAAGAAGAACCCCGCTCCAGCCGGAGAAGAGGATCTCCTAATAAATCCCTTGTCTAATGATTCTTTAATATATTCCTCCATGACACGGTTTTCTTGAACCGATAAGGGGTACACCCTGCCCTTTGGAGGTATAGTGCCAGGCAACAAGTCAATAGCACAATCGTAGGGTCTGTGAGGCGGTAATTTGTCAGCCTCTCTTTTATCAAAGACAGTCTTTAAAGATAAATACTGAGAGGGTATAGCCGTAGACAAAGGAGGAATGGTAGGAACATTGATATAATTCACAGGCGTGACTTCAATAGTACATGACTCATGGCAGGCTTCACTCCATGATTTTATCTGCCCTGTCTCCCAGTCAAAAATGGGATTGTGGGCACGTAACCATGGATACCCTAACACCAACTGTGAAGAGGGAGAGGTGATGACCTGGAACCGAATGGTTTCATAGTGTAAAACCCCTGTGTACATGTGTAGTGGTGCAGTCTCATGAGTAACAACTGGAGATATCAATGGTCTACCATCTATGGCCTCAACGGCCAAGGGTATCTCCTTCTCCCTGATGGGAATGTTGTTTTTCTTTACAAAACCAGAGTCTATAAAACTCTCAGCTGCCCCAGAGTCAACCAGGGCGTATATATTTTCAGCTATACAACTCTCTCCCATATGTAAAGAAACAGGGAGAAGCAGTCGGTTAGGAGGCAATGTAGGAGACTTAGATATCACACCCAAGGCCAGTCCCCTATAAGGTCTTAGGTGCGAGAGTTTTCCGGGAGCAAAGGACACTCCTTTACCATATGGTCTCTCTTACCACAATATAGGCAGAGTCCCTCCCTTCTCCCATGTAATTTTTCATTATCAGAGAGTTTGGCAACCCCTAATTGCATAGGTTCCTCTTCAGATACTTTTACACTCTCCGGTGTATTAACTCTGGGGTGAATAGGTGTAACAAAACGTCTATTTCTGTTCTTGGTATAGAGCCTGTCACGAATCCTATTATCTATATCAATGAGGTAGTCAATAATATCCTCTAAGGCAACAGGAAGCTCCTTAGCTGCTACCTCATCCAATATAGAGTCTGATAAGCCTTCCATGAAGGCAGTAGTTAACCCATTGTTGGTCCAATCTACCTGTGAGGCAAGGGTACGAAACTGAATAGCGAAATCAGCCACAGACCTAGAACCCTGTTTAACTCTCATTAATGCTCTTGCTGCATTCTTAGACCTTTTCATAGTGTCAAAAGTTCTGCGAAAAGCTGTAAGAAAACTGTGAAAGTCATGCACCATAGGTCCATTAGACTCCCAAATAGGGTTTGCCCATTCAAGTGCTTTGTCGGTAAGTTGGTGCATAAAGAACCCAACTTTAGACCTCTCTGTGGGAAATGAACGTGGATACATCTCAAAATGAAACTCTATTTGGTTAATGAACCCTCTGCAAGTCTTAGAATCCCCTCCATACCTAGGAGGAGGTGTTAAATGGGCCAAAGTATTAGGCAAAGTGGATACTTCAGGAAGCAGGGGTGTAGGAGGGTTAGGTGCGGTTGCTGGAATGGTTCTAGCTAAGAGCGTCTGGAGAGCCTGAGCTATCTGATCCATACGGTGATCCTGCTCTACAAATCTAGCCTCATGGGACGCCATCTGTTGAGCTAAATCTGCGAGGTCCATGGCCCTATCGTAATGTAACAAGAATATACCCCTACACGCAGGATCCAGCCAAACAGAAGACAGCACAGAGGAGAGATATGTCTACCGGACCTTAGAGTGGCCGGACTCGACGTAATAGGAGAAGTACAGAGTCAGGAACGATCCGAGGTCAAGGGCACAAAGAGACAGCGTAAACGAGAACTAGCCGGGGTCTGGTACACAGGAATCAGCAAGCCGGCAAACAGTACAGACAAGGATAAAGCGAAAACGAAGTCAGAATACAAAGCCAAGGTCAAATACGGAGAAACACAACAGAACACACCAAGCACTAAAGGGAACTGTAGCAGAAACCACGATAGGGCAAGGAACTAAGGGAAAAAGGTAAGTATAAGTAGCCTTCAAACTAATGTGATTGGCTCCTGTCACTTCCACACCCCCAAAAGGTAAGTGTATGGGGTGATTGTCATGACAGGAGCCAATGGGAGCCTTTTTGCAATTTAGGCTCCCACTGTCTCTTTAAGAGCGCGCCCGAGACTCGCGGCACGCTCTTAGCTGCAGGCGGGACACGTGACCGCATCTCGCGGTCACTGCCCGTCTTCCTGTTCGGAGAGTCGGATGAGCCGCAGGACCGCGCGCGGCTTGAAGAGAGGACCGCGGCCGGCCCCCGGATAAGGTAAGTAACGCTACAGTGTGTGACTGTGTGTGTATGTGTGTGTGTGTGTGTGTATGTGAGTGTGTGTGTCTGTGAGTGTATGTGTCTGGGAGTGTATGTGTATGTGTCTGGGAGTGTATGTGTATGTGTCTGGGAGTGTGTGTATGTGTCTGTGAGTGTATGTATGTATGTGTGTGTGTGTGTCTGTGAGAGAATGTGTGTGTGTGAGTGTCTGTGAGTCTGTGTGTGTGTCTGGGAGTGTATGTGTGCACCTGAGTTTGTGTGTACGCATTTATATATGCATACAAGTTTTGTTTTTTTCTGGTGGTGGGGTGAGGGTGGAACTCGAGTGAGTTCCCACACTTTATTCCCCAGGACTTGACCCCTGAGGGACAGTGCAGCGGCCGCCCAGCGCAGCGCTGAGCGCGGGAGAGAAGCACACCAGACCAGCCCAGGCAGCAGCAAGAAGAAGCTGGCAGCGACGGCAGGTGACACAGGCCAGAGAGGAGAGAGGGAGCCAGTGGTGACAGACGCTGCAGGAGGAAAACCTAGGAGGACCTGGAGGAGAAAACCTAACCTGCTGACTGCTGTGATCGGGTCCGGGACAGCCGGTGAAAAAAAAGGTAGTAGTCAGGACTGACTGGAGTAGTACTGGGCTCAGTGGGCTGGCTGTGTAGTGCTAGCAGAGCATCTCCCAAACTGAAGTTTCTTTGGGATGTTCCCGGTCTGCAGGTCAAGACTGGCATGTTGAGCTGACCAGATGGATTGAAGTTTGGTTGGTTCAACAGTGACGAGACAGGTTGCAAACTGGTCAGCTTTAGATTTGCTTCGCTGGGTGTATAAGTGGAAGCTTTTAATTAACTTTGTTGTCACATTAAGAATCTTTCTTAGTATCACTGTTTCTACAGCGAGTTGTGAAATAAGTTTCTCAAAACTTAAACTAATTAAAACATATCAGAGATCTACAATGAGCCAAGAAAGACTGAGTAATCTAGCAATACTGTCCATTGAGAGAGACTTTAATGTAGATTTCAATTCCGTTGTTGAAAAATTTGCGCTAATTAAAAGCAGGCGAATTTAAATTAATCTGTATATTCTATACAGATTGATATCTTGCACTTCTATTAAAGAATTACAATTAGAGGTACAGGATTGAGGAAGTTGGCTCCATCTAGCCCAGTCTTGGATCATCTCCAGGGTATGGTTCCATTTTGATGTTTAGTTTTTGTTCTTGATATTTTTTGTCGTTTACGATGGTTGTGAGACGACATATAATAGCATGGCCCATGCTAGGTTACTACATTTGTATATTTGTATTCATAGACCTGCTGAAAATGTGGAGAATGTGTAATGCATGTTCGCACTCAAGTGTTGGAAAATAAACTTGTATTTAGATGCATTTTACTTTAATTACATAAGTATTTTCATAACAAACAATACATGTGCTTGGGGGGTAAGGGTTTCTTTAACTAATCTAGTGGAAGAGACTTGAGTGCTAAAATCCACGGGTTAGGGGGCGCAAATTACTTGCCTTGCCCCGGGTGCTGACAACCCACGCTACGCCACTGCTGCCACCTCACTCTTGCCGTTCTGGCTAACAGTCATTGCAACTTGCCAGCCCTCCTACGTACTCCAAACTGTATAAAACGATTATATATATATATATATATATATATATATATATATATATATATATATATATATATATATATATATATAGAGAGAGAGAGAGAGAGAGAGAGAGAGAGAGAGAGTAGATGGATAAACAGTCAAGTCATATAGTGATATAGCTGGACAAATACATACAAGGGTGGCTTTAAATCAAGGCACATAGATAACACAGTATAAGGACCACTATAGGCACCCAGACAACTTCAGCTCAATGAAGTGGTCTGGGTGCCAGATCCATCTAGGGTTAACCCTTCAGCTGTAAACATAGTTTCAGAGAAACTGCTATGTTTACACTAGGGTTAATCCAGCCTCTAGTGGCTGTTAATTGACAGCTGCTAGAGGCACTTCCACGCTTCTCACTGTGAAAATCACAGTGATAAGACGCTGGACATCCATAGGAAAGCATTGAGAAATGCTTTCCTATGGACTGATTGAATGCGCGCGCGGCTCTTGCCGTGCATGCGCATTCGGTGCTGACGTTGGAAGACGGAGGAGATTTCCCCAGCCCCGGAGAAAGGTAAGTAATTAACCCCTCCTCCCCCTTCAGCCTGGCGGGAGTGGGGCCCTGAGGGTGGGGAGGGGGGACCTAAAGACCCTATAGTGCCAGGAAAACGAGTTTGTTTTCCTGGCACTATAGTGGTCCTTTAAAGTGAGCCTGTATAGGAGAAATTAACGTGCCTGAAATTGCTCCCATATACATTGAAGACATAATATATCAATGATACATGATGTATTCAATGTAAAATATACACTTCTGGGCCGTCCTGTGCTCCGCTTCCAATCTTCTTAATGATTTACCCTGCTGGGGGGGATGATTCCACAAAGCAGGGCAAACATTCTTTGTTGCCAGTGTGCCATCATTGGAATGGAGTGACATCACGTCACAATGTTCCTATACTTCCTAGCAGGAGCTAGAAGTGTGGGATAGGGAGTTTCCATAGCAACTGCAGCAGATGTCTGTGAGTGTTGATCAGTGTTGCATTGGCTGCGACTGGACAGTGGAGTACCTGGAGGTGCATGGAGGCACGCAACGCCACGTTACATTGACGTGCTCCACCTTCACAGGGTTTCAATAAGTAGAGGGAGGATTAGATATGGCACAGGGAGGTAGAGGGAAGGTGCTGTGGTTTAGTAGGGGGTGGGGGAATGGGATTTAGTAGAGGGGAGTGCTGTGGTTTAGTAGAGGGGAGTGCTGTGGTTTAGTAGAGGTGGATGCGTTTTTTTTTTTTTTATAATGTACTTACCTACTTTTATATGAAAATTAAAGGTTCTTTTTTGCGGCCCACATAAACTTAAACCTTGTTTATGTGGCCTGTGCCAGACTTTGAGTTTGACATGCTTGACATAGGGGTTTCCTACCCATTCCCTTTGGTTTTGGTTTAGTTTGATTTTATATTTACCAAAGTTCGCCAAAACCTATCGGGGATTTGTTGCCGGATGAACATATTGGGCACACATATTCTAATGTTTTTATGTCTTATGTAAATAACAGAAATCATTATTGTTGCATTCTGAGTGCCCTTACACAGGTATGTATATTGAGATAAGCAGAATATCTTTTCAATATACATAAGTGAAGCTGCTATATGCTAAATTTGGTTTATTTAGCTGCCACACTTTGACCTGTAAACAATTTTTTGCATTGGCCTCCTCAACCAACTTTCTCTAACTGAGTTAGATAGAAGTATGCGTATTTAAATAGTATATATGTCTTATGCCGTTACAAACCTAACTAAGCTTATATCGCACATCGAAACCCCATGAATGTGTGTTTCTATATTAAAGCAGAATTCTGTATGCAATTTGTAAAATGAGTTTTAATTACTGTGGAGCATTAGTTCTTCCCCCGCCCCCTCTCTCTTTCTCCATTAATAGGAAATATTCTCTCTCTCTATCCATCCATCCATCCATCCACAGGTCTTCCATGTAATAGTATTTTGCTATAATAAACCCATGGGAAACAAATGGATGATTTGACCCCGCTGGTAATTTTTTCAACTTGAAAACGATCTGACGTGGTTGAAACGTTTTGGTTTTTTCGTTTGTTTGTTTTCTTGTCATAGGATTTATCATAGTAAAATATGTATCTATCTATCTTTCATTTTCTACATGTGCAAAATAAATATTTTCGTACTAATTTACTTGCACCCTTTTGTGACATTTCATGCATTATGAAATCATTTTAGGCCCTTTGGGTTTATATCTAGTTTGATAACAAATCCACTTCATGTTCAAACTCGGCATATCTTTCTCTCAATTTTTTTTATTTATTTTTTTAAAGAAGACTATAATTGTCTGCAATTTGTGTACAATAAAGTAACTCCAGTTGAACTCCATTAAAAAAAAAAAAAAAAAAAAAATTCTTTATGGTTTAGCATTTTGCTTAGACATTAATAGTTTCTACAGGAAATATTACATAGATTACATGTCATTTTGTTGCAATGACAAATATAGCGCCTTCGTGTTTGTTTTTTTGGATACTATAAAATGTTTTAATTATATGTCGTATCTGGAAAAGATTTTTGAACACGATTTTCCATGGAATCTGGCTATTCCACAAAACCAACACCGGAAATACATAGATCTTTCCAGGTTTCTAGCAGAATCTGTGTATTCTGAATAGTCTGATATTTGGTCCAATGTTTGCCCCCTGAATATATAGTTACATTGTACCTGGATTTTGACTAAGCCACCAATGTGTTCACTTAGAATGCACCAGTTTTACATGGAATTCGGTCACTCCTTAATGCTTTTACCATGACCAGACCCAAAATAAAACTAGGAAGGCACCTCCAGGAATGTGGTCCAGGACTAAGGTAATTCTGGCCTCTGCCTGCATGCTGACTGAGCAAGTATATAGCAGATATGTAAAATCCCTGTAAAATCCCTGTTCTAATGTTTTAAACATGTTAAATGAGAGTTCCTAGCAGCCATCTCTGTTCTGTGCTGTTTGGGCTAACGAGGAAGCATTAGACTGTGCAGAGATGGGTGGCAGTGATTATCTGAAAATAACAGCTGTCCGCATTCGGCCTATCAGACCTGGCCATAGTAGTATGGATATAGAAATGTGTCATCTCTGCCTTAGCCATACCTCCAGAGACCCTCATTCAATGTCAAAATGCTCAAAATGGTTTAACACTAAATGGAGCGGACAGTGCCAGAGGAACTAAAACCAATCACCAAAACCTATTCACAGAAATTGTGACTCCAGAAAGGACTAACATAATTTTAGTACATGCAATTGCCTTAATTAACACACATGTCGCATGCATATAACACTTTCCTCAGTCCGTGTAAAATCCTTTTGCAATGTTAAAGTGGCACTCTGTGCACTATAATCACAACAATTCAGTGTAGCTATTCTGTGCAAGGATTGTGGGTGTCTGTCAATTGTGTCCATCCAGGATGTCACTGATAGGCTGAATGCCAAGCAGGGGCAGTGCCGAAGACTCCTGTTTATTGTCAAAGTGCTGCCAAACGTTTTAACAAAAATGGGATTGCACCCACAGCCTGAGCCATTAGAGATGGCTGTAGTAGTTATGGTGCATAGTGCCCCCTTTAAATTCCAATACCTGCTATGTGACTGAAAACCATGCTTCAAATGTTACGTTAAACTATAAAGGAATGTCAGTTTAAAGGTAGAGCTCTGCGGTTTGTCTCCCTTTATGTTGAGATTGTGCGAGATAATCACATTGAACATGTTAAATAAGGAGAAGAAATTTGCATTCATCCCATGTCAAGCATTTTTTTTTAACTGTTGTAAAACAGTGTTGTTTTTGAAGATTCACAAAAGTGTTTGTATTTAAGACTTGCTTTATTCTTGTGTTCTTGTTTGCTGGCATTTTGTCACAAAACATAACAACAAAGTTATTCAAATTTGCTTGCCATCCATTAAATTGGTTCCCGAAAGCCGCATTTCTTTTGGGGTTACCTTCTATAAAAAAAGTTAGTGTTGTACAGCCAAAAGAAACGAAAGTGAAATCAATGTGTTAAAATGTCCACCCAAGATAGACATGGCTCTGTTTCCTTTCTGCTCAGTAACCTTTAACCTTTCAGTAACCTTTAATGTCAGTGTATGGACAGCTGTCCCTGAAAGTTCTGTGCGTTATTCTCATAGAGAGACAGAACATAAACCGTTGCCACTACCCATCCAGTCCTCGAAAGATCTAAACAACTCACAACCACATTCATTGAGTTTGACACGAAATGACACTTTGATGGGACACAGGTATTTGAGAATTAGGAAGCCCTTTATTGATTTAGTAATAGGTGTCAGACTTCTCTTATTTCAAGCCTTTTGCTGGCTTTCCAGTCTCTGTGTTTTCATCAAGCCTCCTTTTTTGGGCAGCTGGTTGGACGTTAAGAGCAGGCTCAAGCAGCTTTTCAATTTCCACATGTGCGATATTTTCAATCCTCTCTTTACATATGAGTGCAGACAGCCCTTTTAAATATAGTGGAAAGGTAGTGAATGAATCACCATAGGACATAAGCTTGATGCCTTTGAGCAGCAAATCGGCCTGAAGCTTAAAAAAAGTTTCTGCATTCTCCTTTCGCACCAACATGTAATGTTCCACACTGACTTTACTCTGCACCGCGTAGAGGGAAAGCACCTGGAAAATCTGATCCCGCAGAGTCTCTCCACAGCCAAGAAAAACAAAAGATTTGTTGCAATACAAATTCTGCAGCTCATCTATTAGTTTACAGTCCTGTGCAGCATCTTTAAATCCACATGGGTCCAGAATCACGCCACAGGGATCCGTGTACAATCCGTGGATATGCAAAACGCCATAACTGATGCAGCTTTGTACCCATTGCAAAACCTTCACTTTATCATTCAGGTCAAGCGATTTCATGGGTCTGTCCATCTTCTGCCCGTATAGCTCCAACAGGTTATCATAGTTTGTGGTCAGCACCTTCGCCCCTTTGTCCATTAGACTAACAATTGACTCCAAAACGGTGGGGTTCTGGATGTGGCTTTCTAGGTCATTGAACACCTCCATTAGGCAGTCTTGGAAAAAGCTGGGTTTGCTGTGACCGGTTCTCTGAGACATTTTCCTGATCAGATCATGTGCGACAGACAGTAAGTCTTGCTCACGCAGCACCCTTTTTCTGAATTCCACAACATCGCCAGGGTGCAATACTTCAAACTGCTCTGCAGCATCTATCAAAGCTTCAATGCAACAGCGCCATGAGCGGAGTGCAGGGACACCTGGGGCTACAGCCGCACTCACCCCGGTTCCGATCACCAGGACAAGGTCACTGGGATTCTTCTTACTAAGGGTTTTTAACACCTTCCTGGACCTGAGGGCAACATTATTTCCACTGTCTTTCAACGTGTGTTTGAGTAAACTTTTTGTATCCTGTATTAGAAAAGATAGTTATCTTATGGAGCAAGTAATATATATTCCCCATTCTTTATATGGAGCCCAGGTAGCCAGTATGAGAGGACAGATTATAGCCCTATTATCCACTTACCATATCGGTCAGTACTCAGTGTCATTGCTGTGTGATTCACTGTGTCTTATACCCTGCTGTCACTCAGTGTCACAATGACAGCAGCAGCATCTTTGTCTGTGATATGTGCAAAACTCCATATATGGTAACAAGTTAACTTCAACTCCCTTACTGCTGCTGAGTGACACTAAAAAACTTCCTTTATTCACTAAAATCCCTCGTCTGGCCCAGCTTCTCACTTTCTGCATTAACTGGGCTTTAGTGAGGGAGCTGGACAGGGTAGCAATCTGTGTGGATCATTCAGTGTATCATATAAACGGAATATACTAACGCAATGCACATCTAGCATATATCTAAGAATATTATAAGAAACCACACACAAAAAAAACATAAATATTTTCAAGCACCTCAAAATGCACTCATATTAGAGCCCCTCACTCATGCACCCTAGAATATATTGTATATCACAGTTTCTTCATTCACCCTAGAATATATTGTATATCAGACACCCCTCACACATTTATATTATATATCTGAACCCTACCATCAACCCAATAAATGTTGTATATCAGAGCCCCCTCACATATTTACACTAGAAAAGCTACAATTTCTGGGGAAATTGTGTAAAGTGTTCTTGCCTCCACCAGTAGTCTACAACTGGAGTGGGCGGAGTAACTGGGTGGAGTGGCTTGAGGAACTTGTATGGTTGGAGTGGCTGGAGTAACTGTGGAAAGGTTGTACTGGGCAGAGTAACTGTGTGGAGTGGCTTGAGTAACTGTGGAAAGGTTGTACTGGGCAGAGTAACTGTGTGGAGTGGCTTGAGTAACTGTTGTGTGGTTGGAGTAACTGTGGAAAGGTTGGAGTGTGGATCACTCACTCTACAGCAAGGGCAGAGAAGAGCTTTCAAATCTTTCAAATCCCTCGAACATTCCACCAGCTGCCAACAGGAACTAATAGATTTCAAATAGGGCAGAGAAGAGCAGTTAAAAACAAACTGCTACAAATTGCTCAATAAGAATAATAATATATATGTGAGATAATAGTAAGTGGTCTTGCCATGTAGGGATATAAATGTACCAATTTATATCAAAACGTTCAGCTATCCCTGCTGCCACTATTATGTTTTGTTCAAATCAGTCAATAATTCCTGTATAACGAAGTACTCACTTTATTAATACATACATAACAGCATCTTCATATTACAACCTTGTTACACAGGGTTTCTGCAGCCGCCATTTCATATCCCTCGAACATTCCACCAACTGCCAACAGGAACTAATAGATTTTAAATAGGGCAGAGAAGAGCGGTGAAAAACAAACTGCTCCAAATTGCTCACTTCACTGGCAGTTGCCATCTTCAAATGGTAGTATTTTAAAAACTATACATCCTATAGTGAAGAGCTTTATATTGTGAGAATCACAAGACATTGTGATGCATAGTATGTCTCTCAAATATTAAAAATGAAGGCACAGTCGCAGTTTAGAAATTGCCCTTCAAATTTGAGGTGGCTAGAGTGGAGTTTCAATGAATGTCAATGGACGGCGTGAGTTGCAAATGAATGGTCATATTGGGAAAACTATCAGGACTATGGCTTAGCCGTGGACATGTTTAGTGGCAGCAGAGATAGCTGAACATTTCGATATAAGATTTGTGTAGGTGGGCTTAAAAATGAGGGAGCGGTGGCAGTTTAGAAATCATGTACAGATTTTTCAGCCATTCATTCCTATGGGACCAATTTTGCCACAAAAATGACGATATTTCGTGAACCATTCGGCGAAACGTTCCACAAAGTAATAACACACCAATTGGGAACAATCCGCACGTTTTGGTATATTACTGTCTATGTAGTGTAAAAACTGTGGGAGGAGTTAGGGTGGTAAGTTTGGCTATAATAAGAATAATAATATATATGTGAGATAACATTAAGTGGTCTTGCTATGCAAGAACACTTGAAAAGTGACTATAGGTATCCTTTATAGATACAGAGATAGACAAGATGAGATAGATAATAAAAAAAAGACAGTCACACACAGGAAAAAAAATGAGATAAAATATTAATCCTAGATCGCCTTCCACAATACTGGGGAACAATCTCCTTCTGGTATTTAATTTACTGTAGATATCTGAAGCCTCACATTGAGGTTATTTTAATCGGGGCTGATTAGTATATCCTGTGCGTCTTGCACTTAGTATGCAGAAGGCCGTGACTGCTAGCGCTGTGGCTATTTCTCTGTAATTGTGTTTCTATAAAACCGATTGCTCATACAATGCACCCACTTTACCTTTAATGCCTGCGAATTCCCTGCACCAGTAAAGAAAGTTCAAATAAACACAATGACCCACTTCTAATGGAAGTCAGGGGGAATGTTTTTCCCTGTTAATGTCTTAACTATTCCAAGAATCAAGCAATTACCAGAAATAACTTTATTAAAGTGCCAGATATCCCGGGTTTACTTTCAACACGTCAGCGTTTCAGTGCGCACTCTTGGTACTTTATGAAGGAATTAATCTATTTATTCAGTTTCAGTGAATCGTTTCTGGTTTATTATCCGTGTTGTATTTTCTGGCTATTTCTTCCAGAGTTATTCATTATCGTGGTTATTCAATAAAGTCAGAATTCCGAGTGAATTTTAAATTTAAGGCCAAAGTAGCTGAGCTGGAATCATAGCTGAGTGAGAGGATTCTTCTATTTCGTCTATTATTACAGAGTATTGCGGAGTGTTACAAAGGCTAAGAACCAAAATTTGAAGAAAATTGGTTTGGGAGATTCAATTCACCCAAACAACCTTCATTTTGCTCGATGAATGTTCAGTTGGTCTGAATATAGTCATCCAAACTACTTAGGGAAATGGATGAACCAAAAGAGGCAAAAAACAAACCTATCACTGTACTGTAAAATATATACAATTATTTATATAGCGTCAACATTTTAATAGATATAGATATCGTGGCTCATGAAACCCAGGTGCCAGGTTGCCATGGCGACTAAGAATTTTATCCTGCCCCTTGGCTGTTTGTCAGTCATTCGGACCTATCCACCTTGGGCCTCCCCCCTGAAGCTGGTGGCTGTGAGCAAGGAAAGTAAGCGGCAAGGGAGCTGAAATCTTGCTCTGCTCCCTCGCATTCCCTGCAGAGGTGCCTATGATATGTGTCACTTTGGCGCGTGTGCAAGAGACTGAAGATTACCGGATTACAACAGCTCCATTGGACCTAAGGGAAGTCCACACCAGCTCTCCCAAAGGTAGGGAGGCTGGGTCAGGGTAAATTAAAATAAAACAATAATAATTTGTGAGTTTGTAGGAGAATGTGTGTTTGTCTTTGGGAGTGTCTGTTTAGGTTACCGGTCCCGCTCTTATCGCACCTTTTTCCCCCCATGCTGTGCTGGTCTCTCTGTGGCTGGCCCCGCCTCCATGGCTGAGATACATTTTAATGATCTCAGCCACTCCAATGCTTTCCAGTAGGAAAGCATTTGGAGGCTATTGCGCATGCATCTCTATGAATGCTAGGAAGCACCTCTAGTGGCTGTCTGAGTGACTGCCACCAGAGGTTATACTAGGCACCAATGTAAACACTGCTTTTTTTTTTTTGAAGTGCCTTTTAAGAATTGTATTTTTGTCTTTAAAAATAAAGTGGAATTCAGATGGCCCATCAATCTCCCAAATTTCGAAACAAAATACTTATGTCTAGAAAGTAACCCACACTGATCTTCAACAAATGAAAGCAATACAGCAGTATCCACGAGGTTCTGTTTTTCTTTAATGACGCAGATCATGATAGAAGAGAAGCATAGCACTCTCTGTAATTACATTTCAATGATGTCAAGTCAGCATTTAATCTGGAAGTTGACACACTAGCATTTTTTGGTTGTGAATTGGCTAATTCGTGTTGCATTTTGCAATTAGTTTTTCAATTCACCACAATTTACTGCTTATTGAACAAACACCACACTATTGGATTTACCCTATTACTATTTTCTTTGAAAAGCTCCAAATGCTGTAGATGTGCTGTAAATACAATATAACATGGGTACAGACAATTTGTCACACGAGACAATGGGATTTACTTACTAAACACTATACTAAACTGAATTAAAAATTGAACTGCAGATTTAAGGCTGATTTTGGAAAAAGAAAACATCCAACTCAGCAGCACACAAATCTTATGTATATTGGCCTCAATTTTAGAGTTCGTTTTGTTTTCATTTTTGTTGTTTGTGAACGAACACAACTAATAACGCACATAGTTACTTGGCAGTGCACAAGGACAGATTGACCTGTTTCTTTCTTGGAAGCCATTGGACTTATGCCCTAAGCACAGAATAGTGGATTGACAAGAGAATTATGCATTTTAAGCAAACTTGCAGATTTTTGCAAATAAAATTCTAAAACTTGGCAATTCATCTAATCAATTCTCATACATTAGTATAAAAAATTCCAGCTGAGTATGGCCAGCCTTTACCTAGCCCAGTACAATCATTTTTAGATAAGCTCAGACTATTATTTTTCAACAGACGATTGTGTAAAACCTTCAAAAGGATTTATTGAACAGGGCAGGTAACAGAGTTCTTAGCAATAAAATGTATCCCATGGAAAACACAGATTCGCACAAATATAATCATACGAGACACAGGATTGTAATGCACACTGACAACCAAGCTGTACAGTACCCCCAGGGTGTACGAAAATGTACGAAATAAAGTGAACATGTTTTGAATGATAAATCCATTATAAATTCTGGCTACTTGTAGGCTCATGAAAACTGGAGTTGAGAAATAACAAGACAGACTGAATCGGTGTCATTCTTTAGAATTCAGTAGAAATATCACGGTAGATGTTTGTAGTTGCAGGTGTGAATTATGAAATCAATATAGAGGAGGAGGGGGAGAGTGAGAGACTGGGTGTACAGAACAATGGGAGTTATAGGTGAGGAGGATCATTTATCACCTGTACAGCTGGTTACTTGACACGGCATCAACAGGTTACCAGATTTATAAGCTGTTTATCAGACCGGCATCAAGTGAACTTTGAGATCTGTGTTTTGAAAACATTAACCTTTACTACTCCGCTCTGTTAGGTATAGGGAATGTTTAGCCCTCTGAGTGTCATTGGAACTGCCCTCTCTTATGGTATTTAAATGGTAAACATTGGGAGCTGTAAAACATATATAAAAATTCTATTAAAAAGGAAACAAAATAGAATTGTGATACGTAACATTCTAATGAAATAGCAAGGGCAGTTTAGATGGCTTTATATTGCTGACAATGTATATTGTAGTTTAAGAGAAAGTTGTAACTGTAGCTATTGAATAATGAGTCAGTCCTCCCAGGAGCTTGCAATCTAATGCTGTAAAAAATGTTAATTTACTATACTGAGGATAGTGTACAATTCACAAAGGGAATTGGAAATTTTACATCAAGATAGTTGATCTGGGAACACAGCTGAGTTGGAGAATTTAAATTTCTCCACGATTCCCAGTCTAGAGTGAACACATTACCCGCTGAGGTGATATATATATATATATATAAAAATACAAGTAATGTTGCACTCACTGTGGTTAATATTCAATGCCGGGTGCTTGTCTGGCAAAAATATAAAGAAAAAGTAGATAGCACTCCACGGACTCACTTTGTTCAAAAGTAAAATTTAACTTTTAATGCTCCAGGTTAAAAAATCGACGTTTCAGTCTGACCAATCAGACTTTCATCAGGACATATATATATATCAAAAACCAAAAAGGTTACGGTGGGGAACAAAATTGTGATTGAAAACCCCTTCCACCTGAAGTCTGTGGATAGTCAATACAATGTTAAACAAAAATCTGCACACCGGTCAAGCCATAAGACTTGCTTTTTCCCACAGACTACAGAATCTGTTGGCGCTATATAAATGGCAATAATAATAATAATGAAGACCCTAAGCCAGTACAGAATGTCCTGTTTACAGTGCATTAGTGTCTCTACACTGCCCTGCAGTCTTTGAATGAGTGAGACGTTCAAATTCATGTAGGACATTTAACGGCTGCTCTGTTATGATAAAATTACTCCATCCATGATCCTTCAGAGGTTAAACTAATCAACAGGAAGCTCTCAATCTATTGTTTAACTACCACTCCTATAATCCTCACAGGTCACAGCCCTGTTCAATGCTAACAAGGGATCATTGGAGATTTATTTAAAGTACTACAGAGCTGCCATTATAGCGTTAATCTCTTTCAGTACACTTTCTTTTTATAATCTCAGGGCTCTACTGTCATTTACTGGTTTCATGCAAGCCATACCTGTCTTTGGAACGATCCTCTGGAACAAAGGAAAATGTATCTGTAAATCAAAATTATAAGCATTTAGTGCCTGTCTCACTGACTGCACAGGGTAATCACCCACCTGTTGCCATCCCAAACTTCCTTTATTTCTAGTTCATTTACCTTTTCAAAGCAGAGAGCTCCAAACGTGAGTCAAGTGAACTGTAAACAGCTTGCGGACCTGTTTATACATCAAACATTCATTCAGCAGGCAAACAGAAAGCACAAAAATAGAGCGAACAGACACAGGCTTCCAACGCTCATTGCAATATTCTGCTTGAAGGAATGACCTCATAGCAACGCCATGCACAGGGCAACCCCCTCTTTATAACAACGCCCTCCATAGAACGATAACATTTTCAAAGCTTTAAAGGGACACTCCACTGCTCAAATTTAAAGAAGTAAATAAAGAAGAAACATCATGATTTTAGTGCATATTCCCCAACGAAAACATACATGCATTAAATTACTAATTGCAAAAGCTGCAGATCTCTTGTCTGCTGCCTTTGCAAGACCTCCCTTCTAACCCTGCCCAGACTTTCTGTTGCTGCCCAATTACAGACTTCCCAATTCAGCTCAATGAGAAGTCTTTGCAAGGCAGGTGCTCTGGGCAGTTGTTGCTTCTTGAGTCCAGCTCAACTGAGCTAAACAACCAGGAAGTAACATGACTGGTTGTCTGATTAAAAGATCACAATAGTGCCAGGAAAAAAAAAAACTATTTTTCCTGACACTATAGCATCCTTAGGACACCCTCCACCCCCCTCATCCTCAGGGCCCCCTGCCGTGGCGCTGAAAGGGTTAAAACCCCTTCAGTTACTTACATTAATCCAGCACTGGGCTCCCTTGGCGCTGGTGACCTCTCTGAGTGGAGCGGAATGAGCATGCGCGGCAAGACAGACAGGGGGTGTGTGTGTGTGTGGGAGGGGGGGGGGGAGGTGTAACAAGGTTAATTTACAAATATGTAAATTCCCTATTGAAGTGTTCCTTCAACATTTTTTAGAGGAAACCTTTATAACAATGTAACACACAGAGCAATACCACACATATTAATTCCATGCTCAAATAAAACACCCCTTTCAGTGATACACTCTTCAGAACAACCCTCCACAGATAAAATAACTCCACAGAGCAATAACCAGCCTTCCGGCATCACCTTGCTCACTATGACACCCTCCACAGTTCAATGCTATCCTCAATGAAAATGGCCTCCTCTGAAAATAGCCTTGTTAGACCATTGCTAGAGAAAGTGGTTTTCTCAGAGCATTGTCAGTCACAGAAAAAGCGACTAATTTGAGCATCGTCTTGCTCCTTGGAATATTGTATTATACAGAGATTATGGCCTCTTCAGAACATTTCCATACTTAGTTAAAATGGCCTCAGATCATTGCAATTAAAATGCCTCCCTCAGAACTTTGCTATGCACAAACAAAATGGTTATCTTACTAGCAGAGAGCCTTGCATTCTCAGAGCATCCCAAAGTATCCCACAGAAAATGACTTCCCAACGCAATGCCAACTTTAACACCAAGCAATACCATGCACGGAATATAGTCTGGCTGGAGAGGGCAAACAAAGCATTAAGTATAACATAGTCTGAAATGCATACTAAGCAGAGCTTTTTCCCATTACTGACAAGGGTTAGTGCTATTGAACGTTTCTCGCTAATTCTGTGTCACTAGCAATTCTTCGTAACACTGACCACTGCCTAATGGTCAGAAAAAGCAGATCAACAACACTTAACCCCATTACAGGCTTCTGGGCATCGGCCGGCCACATTTATCTCAGTCTGACATATGGCTGGTGTGTGTGTACGCTGTGTCCTGCTAGGCCCACTAATGAGATGCTGAACTCTGATAGCTTGTAATGACAGCAGTGAGAACAACGGCACACACACACAGGATAACAATAATAAAATGTAACCACCACCATAACCACCTGTTCTCGGCGGAGGGAAACTCTTGTTATGCTGTAGTTATTCTCCTTATTCAGGCTTGATCGAATTACATCTTCGAACTCGGGAACCAATAACTCAGACAGACGCCGAGATACGCTGAATCGCTACTTTAATTTTGTGTGTAAGCATACAATTTATATAGGCTTGCAACTTATGATTGCACCAAAATGTCAGAACAAGCAAGAAGGTACAGTAGAATGCACACATGACAATAACATGTTTAAATATATTCGAGAATAGAGAAGTTACAATAGAAATATTTCAAAACTATTTCAGCCAATTTCAGCTTAATTTTGCTTGGACAGATAGAATAATACCTTAACCCTTTCAATAACTTTTACTGCTATTAATATAAATGTAGGACCTGATTTATGTCTCTGTAAAAAGAAAAATCCTTATGTAGACATCACTATAACTGTGTTTATATCGAGGGGAAGGAACTCCCTATTAATGTGTTCATATCGAGGGGGAGGGCCTCACTATTAATGTGTTTATATCGAGGGGGAGGGCCTCACTATTAATGTGTTTATATTGAAGTAGAGACTCACTATAACTGTTTATATCGAGTGGGAAGGACTCACTATAACTGTTTATATCGAGGGGGAAGGACTCACTATAACTGTTTATATCGAGGGGGAAGGACTCACTATAACTGTTTATATCAAGGGGGGAGACTCACTATAACTGTTTATATCGAGGGGGGAGACTCATTATAACTGTTTATATCGAGGGGGGAGACTCACTATAACTGTGTTTTTATCGAGGGGAAGGAATTCACTATTAATGTGTTTATATCGAGGGGGAAGGACTCACTATAACTGTTTATATTGAGGGGAAGGAACTCACTATTAATGTGTTTATATTGAGGGGAAGGAACTCACTATTAATGTGTTTATATCGAGGGGGAAGGACTCACTATAACTGTTTATATTGAGGGGAAGGAACTCACTATTAATGTGTTTATATTGAGGGGAAGGAACTCACTATTAATGTGTTTATATCAAGGGGGAGACTCACTATAACTGTTTATATCGAGGGGGGAGACTCACTATAACTGTTTATATTGAGGGGGAGACTCACTATGACTGTTTATATTGAGGGAGAGACTCACTATAACTGTTTATATCGAAGGGGGAGACTCACTATAACTGTGTTTTTATCGAGGGGAAGGAATTCACTATTAATGTGTTTATATCGAGGGGGGAGACTCACTATAACTGTTTATATCGAGGGGGAAGGACTCACTATAACTGTTTATATTGAGGGGAAGGAACTCACTATTAATGTGTTTATATTGAGGGGAAGGAACTCACTATTAATGTGTTTATATTTAGGGGGAAGGACTCACTATAACTGTTTATATCAAGGGGGGAGACTATTAATTAAGGGAAGGAACTATTAATGTGTTTATATCGAGGGGGAGACTCACTATAACTGTTTATATCGAGGAAAAGGAACTCACTATTAATGTGTTCATATTGAGGGGGAGACTCACTATAACTGTGTTTATATTAAGGTGAAGGGACTCACTTTAACTGAGTTCATATCGAGGTGGGGGGAAGCACTACGGCCGTGTTCATATCGAGGGGGAGAGATGAACTATAACTGTTTATATTGAAGGGAGGGACTCACTATAACTGTGTTCATATTAGTGGGAGGGACTTACTATAACTGCTTATATCGAGGGGGAGGAACTCAATATAACTATTTATATCAAGAGGGGGGAGGAACTCACTATAACTGTGTTTATACCTTGGGGGAACTCACTATAATGCTGTTATATTGAGGGGGTGCACAGGCCCAGAGGGCGCTAGATCAGAGTGACCGGCAGGAGGTGGCAGCACAGTACTCCCTCCTGCCAGGCACTCGGTGTAGTGTGGCTGAGCGGAGCAGTGCGCCCCGCGGTACAGGAACTTATGTTTCCTGTACCTGGCCGGACTGAGATGAAGTGCTCAATGAGAGGGTGTGGGTGGAAGAACTATGGAACGGGGGTGGGGGAAAAGAACACTATGGGACGGGGTGTAAAAGAACACTAAGGGACAGGGAAGGGGGGGTTGTAAGGAACACTATGGGACAGGGGAGGGGGGTGTTAAGGAACACTATGGGACAGGGAGGGGGTGGAAGAACACTATGGGACAGGGGAGGGGGATGGAAGAACACTATGGGACAGGGGAGGGGGGAAAAGAACACTATGGGACAGAGGAGGGGGGAAAGAACACTATGGGACAGGGGAGGAGGCGGAAAGAACACTATGGAACAGGGATGGGGGCACATAACACTATGAAAGAACACTATGGGACAGGGGAAGGGGGAAAGAACACTACGGGATGGGGGTCAAAGAACACTATGGGGGAAAGAACACTAAAAAGAAGGAGAGGAGAGAAACACGCGGAAAGAACACTATGGAACAGGGGTGGGGCACATAACACTATGAAAGAACACTATTGGACAAGGGTAGGGGGAAAGAACACTATGGGATGAACACTATGGGACAGGAGAGGGGGAAACAACACTATGGGATGGGGGTCAAAGAACACTATGGGGGAAAGAACACTAAAAAGAAGGAGGGGAGAGAAACACTAGGGGGGAGAGAGAGGAACATTAAGGGGGGGCACTAAGGTATAGGGGAGGGAAGGGAAAAGGAACACTGGGTGGGGGGTGACCACTAAAAGAGAAGGGATAAGAGCATTAAGGGGAATGGGGGGGAGGAGAACACGGGGGGGCTGAGTGTGGAGAAAGACACACAGAGGGACATGTGGGGGGAGAAAGATACACAGATGGGTCTGGGGTGAGAAAGTTCACAGAGGGGCTGGGGATGAAAGCACCAAACAGAAGGGCCTAGGTGTGGAAATACAAAGGGGCTGAGGGTGAAAGAGACACAGAGGGGCTGGAGAAGAGGAAAAAGAGACACAGAGGGGCTGGTAGTTAAAGAGAAACACACAAAGGAGCTGGTAAGAGTAAAAGACACAAAGGGTCTGGAAGAGAAGGAGACAGACAAAGGGGATGGGGGGAGTAAGACACACAAAGGGGGTTGTAAGAGATACACAAGGGAGGTGTAAGACACACAATGGGGGAAATTAGGGGATAAGATACACTAAAGGGGGTAAGGCATTTAGAAGAGGGGATAAGAAACAAATGGTGGGTTAAGGGGCACACAGGTGAGAATGCTTTTGGTTGGGTGGATAGGGGGGTTGCCAAAATCATCTTCGCTTGCATACCCATAAATCCTATCACCGGCCCTGAATCAGGGATGTATTTGCTGCAATGAAACAAGGCATTTGCCTTGGGCGGCACTTTCCAGGGGGCGGCAAAAAACGCCACCCCCAAATGCCCAGGCAAATACCTTGTTAGCCTGGTGGCATTCGGCTAAGTAGAAATCCATGCGGGCGGGCGGTGCTGGTGAGGGAGCACTGATTAGTGAGTTGTCTCTGCTCAGCTCCCTCGCATGCCGCAGAGTGATGCCGGGAGCCGGAATATGATGTCATATTCCGGCTCTCGGCATCACTCTGTGGTGCGCGAGGAAGCTGAGCAGAGACAGCTCACTAATCAGTGCTCCCTCGCTAGCATCGCCCGCCCGCCCGCCCGCCCGCATGGATTTCTACTTAGCCGCCCAAGTGCATGGATTTCTACTTAGCCGCCCAAGTGCCTGCCTCCCTCCCTGCAAGAAGGCCCACTGGACCCCAGGTAAAAAAATCCACCCAGCTCTTCCAAAGGTAAAAGGTTATCTTTATTAATTAATGTTGGGGAGAGATGGGGTCTGTCAGTGTGTGTGAGTGATTGTGTGTGTCTTGCTGTCAGTGTGTGTGTGATTGTGTGTGTCTGGCTGTCAGTGTGTGTCTGGCTGTCAGTGTGTATGTGATCGTGTGTGTATGTCTGTCAGTGTGTATCTGAGTGATTGTGTGTATGTCTGTCACTGTGTGGCTGTCTGTCAGTGAGGCTGAGCGTCTGTCAGTGAGAGTGTGTCAAATCAGTGAGTGTGTGTGTATGTCATTGTTTGTCAGTGTATATGAGAATGTGTGTCTGTGAATGAGTGTATGCATCTGTCAGTGAGTGTGCGTCTGTCAGTCGAAGTGCGACCTTGACAGGAAGGGGTGGGGAAAATTTAAATTAGAAGGGTGGGGGGTTGCCCCGGCACCATCCTGCCTAGGGCAGCACAAATCCTAAATACACTACAGCCCTGAATACAACTATTTATATCAATGGGGGAAACTCACTATAACATGTTCATATAGTGCAAGCATGTCAATCTCAAAGGCTAGCACAGGCCACTTAAACAGGGTTTAAGTTTATGTGGGCCGCAAAAAAAAGTAAATAACTTAAATTTTCATAGAAATGTAGGTTTCTTTTGTAAAGTACAGTATAAAAAAACCACACACTGACAGACACACACTCACTCTCTGACAGACACGCACAATCACTCTCTGACAGAGACACACACACACTCTGACAGGCACACACACATTGACAGACACACTCACTCACAGACACACACTCACTGATAGACACACACACACCCACACACATTTCCACATTCTTGCACACACTAATATCATTTTCTTTATTGCTACCTACCTTTGGGAGCTGATGTTGGGCCTCTCCCTGGGGTCCAGTGAGGATCTTCTCCCGGGAGCTCAGTCTTCCTGCTCCCCACTGCTCCCTCGCACGCGCAGTTTAGTGATGCGGGGTGCAAGAATGACGTCATATTCCGGCACCCGGCATCACTACAGAGGGCATGCGCGAGGGACCTCTTCTTCCCGGCTGGGTACATTTTTAGCAGAGTAGGCACCTGCAATGTAAGGAGAGCATGTGCCTACTCTACCTTAGTAAGCATGTCTCAAACTCGCGGCTCGTTGGGCCACAAAGATATTAATTGTGGGCTGCATGAGGCCAGTGGGCTGCGAGTTTGACTGTTTATTTTGAGGGGGACTCACTATAATGCTGTTTATATTAAGGGGGAAGGACTCACTATAACTGTTTATATCGACGGGCAGGGCCGCCATCAGGGGGTGACAACCAGGATGGTTGTCACGGGCCCGGCGGCCCTAGGGGGCCCGGACTGCTCTGGCAGTCCCGGGCCCCACTTTCCCTCTCTGCACACATAGATAGCGAATATCGCTATCTATGTGTGCAGCCGCGGGCCCCCGGCTCCCTGTTACTGCAGAGGGGGCCCAGCAGACTGCCTCTCCTCTTCTCTTCTCTCTTCTAATAACTCTCGCGAAACCCGCAGAGCGTTGCCATGGTAACCGGGTCTCGCGAGAGTTATTAGAAGAGAGAAGAAGCTGTGTGCTGCCTGGGCCCCCTCTGCGGTAACAGGGAGCCGGGGCCCCCCCCACCGGACCACCAGGGATGGAATCTCCTCCCTCCCTGGACACAGGGAGGGGGGAGAAACATTTACATATAATTTAATATAAATTAATCGCAAAATGCCCCTTCCTCCCCCTCCCCCCCCAGATTGCACATTTAAACACAACGCACACAGCATACACTAACTCAACACACACACACTGCATACACTAACACAACACACACTGCCAGTGGCGTACATACCCCCACCAGGGGGCCCGGCCGCCCTGCGACCCAGGTATGTACCCACAGGGCCAGCCTCTTCTGCTGGGGGGCCCAGGAGCCGGCCACCTCCGGGCCCCCGAGGCTGGCCCTGCTGTCACCCGGCTGGCTGGCGGGCGCGCGAGGGAGCACTGAAACCGGACTGAAACCCGCACTGAAACCGGAGCCGGAAGATGACGTCATCTTCCGGCTCCGGAACGCGGATCAGTACGCGGCGCGCGAGGGAGCTGAAGAGGGAGCACTCAGGGGACAATGCTCCCTCGCGCGCCCGCCAGCCAGCCGGGTGACAGCCTGGCCAGCAACACCACTGGACCCCAGGGAATCCCCCCAGCTCTCCCACACGTAAGGAGGCTGGGGGGATTAAATAAAAAAACAAACAAAAAAAAACGTTTGAGTGTGTTAGTGTTAGTGAGTGTGTTAGTGTTAGTGAGTGTGTGTGTTAGTGAGTGTGTGTGTTAGTGAGTGTGTGTGTTAGTGAGTGTGTTAGTGTTAGTGAGTGTGTTAGTGAGTGTGTGTGTTAGTGTTAGTGAGTGTGTGTGTTAGTGTTAGTGAGTGTGTGTGTGTTAGTGAGTGTGTGTGTTAGTGTTAGAGTGTGTGTGTGTTAGTGAGTGTGTTAGTGTTAGTGAGTGTGTGTGTTAGTGTAAGTGAGTGTGTGTGTTAGTGTGTGTGTTAGTGTTAGAGTGTGTTAGTGTTAGTGAGTGTGTTAGTGTTAGCGAGTGTGTGTGTTAGTGAGTGTGTTAGTGAGTGTGTGTGTTAGTGAGTGTGTGTGTTAGTGAGTGTGTTAGTGAGTGAGTGTGTTAGTGAGTGTGTGTGTTAGTGAGTGTGTGTGTTAGTGAGTGTGTGTGTTAGTGTTAGTGAGTGTGTTAGTGTTAGTGAGTGTGTTAGTGTTAGTGAGTGTGTGTGTTAGTGAGTGTGTTAGTGTTAGTGAGTGTGTGTGTTAGTGTTAGTTAGTGTGTGTGTTAGTGTTAGTGTGTGTGTTAGTGTTAGAGTGTGTGTTAGTGAGTGTGTTAGTGTTAGTGAGTGTGTTAGTGTTAGTGAGTGTGTGTGTTAGTGTTAGAGTGTGTGCTAGTGTGTGTGTGTGTTAGTGTTAGAGTGTGTGTGTTAGTGTGTGTGTCTGTTACTGAGTATGTTTGTGTGCGTCTGTCACTGAGTGTGTGTCTGTCAGTAAATGTGTGCGTCTGTTCATGAGAGTGTGTGTGTGTGTGTCTTAAGCACTTACCTTTCTCCAGCGCCGGACTCCCTTAACGCTGGGGATCTCTCCGCCTCTCAGCTCCGAATGCACATGCGTGGCAAGAGCCACGCGCGCATTCAAACCGCCCATAGGAAAGTATTACTCAATGCTTTCCTATGGACGTTCAGCGTCTTCTCACTGTGATTTTCACAGTGAGAATCGCAGAAAATCCTCTAGCGGCTGTCAATGAGACAGCCACTAGAGGCTGGATTAACCCTCAGTGAAACATAGCAGTTTCTCTGAAACTGCTATGTTTTCAGCTGCAGGGTTAAAACTAGAGAGACCTGGCACCCAGACCACTTCATTGAGCTGATGTGATCTGGGTGTCTGTAGTGGTCCTTTAAGTGTATGTGTTTATGCATGCACTGGCATACATACCGCGGTCGCACGGGTCGCAGCCCTGCGACCAGGTGCCCGCCGCCATGTGTTGCGGCCCCAGCCTGCACAGAGTAAGCGCTCGCGCGGGGGGAGGGAGGGGCCCCGGATCAGTTTTTGCACCGGGGCCCCATGGGTTGTGTGTACGCCACTGCACACTGCATACACTAACACAACACACACACACTGCATACACTAACTCAACACACACACACTGCATACACTAACACAACATACACTGCATACACTAACTCAACACACGCACACTGAATACACTAACTCAACACACAACACACACTGCATACACTAACACAACACACACACACTGCATACACTAACTCAACACACATACACTGCATACACTAACTCAACACACACACACTGCATACACTAACTTAACACACACACACTGCATACAGTAACACAACACACACTGCATACACTAACACAACACACACACACTGCATACACTAACTCAACACACATACACTGCATACACTAACTCAACACACACACACTGCATACACCAACACAACACACACACACTGCAAACACTAACACAACACACACTCTGCATACACTAACACAACACCCACTCTGCATACAATAACACCACACACACACTGCATACACTGACACAACACACACTTTGCATACACTAACACAACACACACTATGCATACACAATACACACTGCATACACTAACATAACACACACACTGCATACACTAACACAATACACACTCTGCATACACTGACACCACACCTACTCTGCATACACTAACACAACACACACACTGCATACACTAACACAACACACACACACTGCATACACTAACACCACACACTGCATACACTAAAACCACACACACTGCATACACTAACACAACACACACTCTGCATACAGTAACACAACACACACACTGCATACACTAACACAACATACACACACTGCATACACTAACACCACACACTGCGTACACTAACACAACACACACTCTGCATACACTAATACAACACACACTGCATACACTAACACACACACTGCATACACCAATACAACACACACACACTGCATACACTAATACAACACACACACTGCATACACTAATACAATACAATACACACACTGCATACACTAATACAACATACACTCTGCATACACTACACACTAACACACTCACTGCATCCACTATACTGACACACACTCTGCATCCGCTACACACTAACACACTCTCTGCATTCGCTACACATTAACACTCTGCATTCACTACACTAACACACACTCTGCATCTGCTATACACTAACACACTCTCTGCATTCACTACACATTAACACACACTCTGCATTCACTACAAATTTACACACACTCTGCATTCACTGCACTAACACACACTACATTCATTACACTGACACACTCTGCATTCACAACACACTAACACACACACTCTGCATTCACTAAACTATGCACACACTCTGGATTCACTATACTGACACACACTCTGCATTCACTACACTAACATACACTCTGCATTAACTGTACACACAGCATCCACTACACAAACATCCTGTATTCACAGTACACACACTACATGCACCACAAATTGAAACACTCTGCATTCACTATACACAGACACTGCGTCTAATACACACACTACATCCAGTACAGACACTGCATCCACTAAACACATTTCATCTAGTACATACAAACACTACATCCGCTACACAAACACACACTACATCACTGTACACACACTACATCCACTACTCAAATACACTCTGCGTTCACTATACACACTGCATCCGCTACACAAACACACACTCTGCATTCACTGCACAAACAGTATCTAATACACACAAACACTACATCCATTACACACATTCTAATTTACTTCCACTATACACACCACATTCAGTCCTGCATCATTGTCAGCGGACTAGTTAGGGCGTGGGTGGGCCCGGGAGGGAGGGGGGGGGGCCCAGACCTTGTGCTTTGTCAGGGGCCCCAAAATTTCTGATGGCGGCCCTGTCGACGGGGTACTCACTATAACCGTGTTTATATCGGGGGGTGGGGGACTCACCAAAATAGTTTATACCGAGTGGGAGGGGCTCACTATAACTGTGTTTTTATCGAGGGGAGGGGCTCACTATAACTGTTTATATCGAGGGCAGATCACTATAACTCTGTTTATATTGAGGGGGGACTCACTATAACTGTGTTTATATCAAGGGGGAGGAACTCACTATTAATGCGTTCATATAGAAGGACATACACACACTATACCTGTGTTTATACCTAGTTGAAGGGACTCTCTATAACTGTGTTTATTTTGAGGGGGAGAGACTCACCAAAACTGTGTTTATATCAAGGGGGAGGAACTCACTATTAATGCGTTCATACAGAAGGACACACACACTATACCTGTGTTTATACCTAGTTGAAGGGACGCTCTATAACTGCGCTCTATAACCTAGATTTCAGTAAGGCTTTTGACACTGTTGCACATAGAAGGCTTATCAATAAACTGCAATCTTTAAGTTTGGATTCCAATATTGTTAATGGGTAAGGCAGTGGCTGAGTGACAGGCAACAGAGGGTTGTAGTCAATGGAGTATATTCGAAGCATGGGCTTGTCACCAGTGGGGTAGCTCAGGGATCTGTACTTGGACCCATTCTCTTTAATATTTTTATTAGTGATATTGCAGAAGGTCTTGATGGTAAGGTGTGTCTTTTTGCGGATGATACTAAGATATGTAACAGGGTTGATGTTCCAGAAGGGATAAGCCAAATGGCAAATGATTTAGGTAAACTAGAAAAATGGTCAGAGTTGTGGCGGCTGACATTTAATGTGGATAAGTGCAAGATAATGCATCTTGGATGTAAAAGCCCAAGGGCAGAGTACACCTCAACATCTGAGTCGTAACCTCAACATCTGAGGAAAGGGATTTAGGGGTGATTATTTCTGATGACTTAAAGGTAGGCAGACAATGTAATAGAGTAGCAGGAAATGCCAGCAGAATGCTTGGTTGTATAGGGAGAGGTATTAGCAGTAGAAAGAGGGAAGTGCTCATGCCATTGTACAGAACACTGGTGAGACCTCACTTGGAGTATTGTACGCAGTACTGGAGACCATATCTTCAGAGAGAGTTCAGAGAAGGGCTACTGCTTACAAGGAAAGGTTAAAGGAACTTAACATGTATAGCTCGGAGGAAAGATGAGACAGGGGGGATATGATAGAAACATTTAAATACATAAAGTGATTCAACACAATAAAGGAGGAGACCATATTTAAAAGAAGAAAAACTACCACAACAAGAGGACATAGTCTTAAATTAGAGGGGCAAAGGTTTAAAAATAATATCAGGAAGTATTACTTTACTGAGAGGGTAGTTGATGCATGGAATAGCCTTCCAGCTGAAGTGGTAGAGGTTAACACAGTAAAGGAGTTTAAGCATGCGTGGGATAGGCATAAGGCTATCCTAACTAGATAAGGCCAGGGACTAATGAAAGTATTTAGAAAATTGGGCAGACTAGATGGGCCGAATGTTTCTTATTTCCCGTCACATTCTATGTTTCTATGTGTTTATATTGAGGGGGAGAGACTCACTAAAACTATGTTTAAGTCAAGGGGGAGGGACTTACTATAACTGTGTTTATATCGACGGGAGGGACTCACTATAACTGTTTATATCGAGGGGGGAAGGACTCACTATAACTGTGTTTATTTCGAGGGGGGAAGGACTCACTATAACTGTGTTTATATTAAGGGGAATGGACTCACTATAATTTTGTTTATATCAAGGGGGAGGGACTCACTATAACTCTGTTTATATAGAGGGGGAAGGGACTCACTATAACTGTGTTTATATCGAGGGGAGGGGCTCACTATATCTGTTTATATCGAGGGGGAAACTCATTATAACTGTGTTTATATCGAGGGGGGAAGGACTCACTATAACTGTGTTTATATCAAGGGGGACTCACTATAACTCTGTTTATATTGAGGGAGAGGAACTCACTATTAATGTGTTCATATCGAGGGGGGAGGGACTCACTATTACTGTGTTTATATCAAGAAGGAGGAAGTCACTTTACCTTTTTATATCGAGGGGGGAGGGACTCACTATGTTTATATTGGAGGGGAGAGACTAACTATAACTGTGTTTATATCGAGGGGGGTTGACTCACTATAACTGTGTTTATATCGAGGGGGGTACTCACTATAACTGTGTTTATATCGAGGGGGGACTCACTATAACTGTGTTTATATCAAGGGGGGACTCACTATAACTGTGTTTATATCGAGGGGAGATTCACTATAACTGTAATTATATTGAAAAGGAGGGGATCTTTATAACTGTGTTGATATCAAGGGGGGAATCACTATAACTTTTTTATCGAGGGGGAGGGACTCACTACAACTGCGTTCTTACTGAGGGGGAGAGACTCACTATAACTTTTTATATAGAGGGGCATTGACTCATTATAACTGTGTATATATCGAGGGGGGCACTCACTATAACTGTAATTATTTTGAGGGGAGGGAGTCTCTATAATTGTGTTTATATCGAGGGGGAGGGACTCACTATAACTGTGTATATATCAAGGGGGGGGACTCACTATGACTGTAATTATATTGAGGGGAAGGGAATCTCAATAACTGTGTTCTTATCGAGGGGGAGGGACTCACTATACCTTTATATATCGAGGGGGAGGGACTCACTATAACTGTGCATATATCAAGGGGGGACTCACTATGACTGTAATTATATTGAGGGGGGGAAATCTCAATAACTGTGTTCTTATCGAGGGGGAAGGACTCACTATACCTTTTTATATCGAGGGGGAGGGACTCACTATAATTATGTATATATCAAGGGGAGGGACTCACTATAACTGTGTTGATCTCGGAAGTGAGTAACTCACAGTAACTGTTCAGCAAGATGGAGGAGGATTCATTGTAACCGTGCTCAGCTTGATGGTGAGAAACTCACAGTAATAGTTCATGTAGACGGTGCGGAACTCATTGTAACTGTATTCAGCTCAGGAGGGGGGTGGGGACTGGCCCCAAATGCAGAGGAATTTACTTAAAATGTAGGGGATCCCATAGCTCCATTGCAATAACATGTACATTAATGTGCAGTGTGTATGAATGTATCACATAGCTTAGTAGCAATAAACCTGCCAGTAATGTGCAGTGTGTGTAAGAGAGTATCGCAGAGCTCCATGGCAATGTGTGTGAGTGTATTAGCTCATTAAATTCAGTTTATGTATGGTATCTCTTTAACATAAAATGAATGCATTGAGAGTGCCAGTGTGCGTAAATATTATGATCTCAAATAACTGTTTTATCTGTAAAACATATATTATTTTAGAGGGAAGCACAGTATGTCCTGAATCCAGTTATCTCACAAGAAGAGAACAATTTGCCAGATTTTAACATTCAAGCAGAACAATTGCTCATCATAAAGTAGATTTATTTGCTTTGACTTTAAAGGAAATTGTTACCATGATGTTATTATTCAAAATAAAATCTTACAGTGCAGATATTATAGAATCTGGGTGTAGTATTCTATAATACATGCAAATAATAAAAAAAAAACTAGACTTGGAGATTTATTTAGTTACAAACTGCAATTCGTCTGAATTTGGGCCAGTCGGGGGATCACCCGAAACCACTAATCGCGAAACAAACGACTTGCACAAAAAGCGATGATTGATGGGAAAGAGAAGATTGATGTCTAAGAGACGGTCACTAAATGGTGATTTTTTTTTTCACAGATCTATGAGAAGTTACCAACAGCAAAAAAAAAAAAATTAAAAACAGTAAAAAAAAAATAAAAAAAAAATAAAAAAAATCTATATTTACATATTTACTAAATATGAATAAATAAATATAGATTTTTACTGCTCCTCTTTTTTCTTCCCATCTATTGGAGCTTTTTTCTCACTTGATCTATAAACCAAATGGCGGAAAATGCGCGTATCAGTGTACCGTAAAATATGTACTTGCTTCGGACTGAATAGGCCCTCACAGAGTAAGTATAAATACGGAAGATTCAACAAAATGAGTTGTTTACTTATTATATATTCTTTACAAAACAATGCAGAATGAGGCTTTACGTGCTATATTTTATTTTTAAGATTAATAAAAATTGATAACAGTTAGCATTTAAGTAAAAAAAAGCAAGAGGATTATTTCAAAAGCTTTTGTAGCCATTGTTGAGTATGCCTCGGCGACACGAGTCGGTAATTATTGTCTAGATTAAAATGTGTCAATTTATTATTTTGCTCTTGTTGCTGTAACTATTTACAATTTGCTACTTTGCATTCAGTTATGCGCTCGATAATTTGGAGCACGTGCAGGCCATTATAGTCAGAAAGAATAGTATCATGGCCATTCAATATTAACTTACATCGGTGTTGCTATTCACAATTAATCACCGTGAATGTATTTCCGTGTTCTGAATGAACGACTGTTACATATTGATTTGTTTCAAAGGAATTTAAACGAAGTAAGAGAAACTTGTGGATCGTTACATGTCTGATATTGGATCAGATTGTAGACGATAGAAAAATCCAAACATTTGTTTGTTTAAGACACAAAGACTGAAGGATCTAACAGTCAATTAAATGGCTTTACTTTCAGTGTAAATAGGGTCTATTATAATATTAAATGGACCATAACACTAATAAATGTCAATAAACACAACACAAGAACAAGGCATAATGCGATTTGCTCATAAGTATAGATATAAACATATCAATAAATAATGTAACGTGACAGATAATGTGAAAATAAAAAAATAAATCCATGTAATTCTGCGTTTACACGTGCAGGCGCATTGCGCCCTGTGGAGCATTTTAGAGGAAGAAATAATACTATATAAATATATATCTACTACTCTAGCGATAACTTGGTGTTAACAGAGATTTTCTTCAAAAACATAAACAACGGACAAGATAACTGTGAGATATCCCAGCTGGGGATTTTGGCCCAACTAGGACCACTCTCGTCTGACAGAACTCTGACACATGTAGGGGATAGCTAAATCCCCGTATTTGTTTGCTGAGGTCTGTAATTTTAAGCTGCCTTAAAATTGTGTTTTTGTATGTGTGCAGTTCCTTCATCTATATTTTGTACAAATCATGGTTATCTACGACAGCACCATTGCTGAGCAATGCATGTTCTGGCCTTGCCCCAACACTGGGAACAAGAAGAATTACAAATACAGGAACTGTGTCACATGTTTTCTGCAGATTTCTAAGAAAATATGTTTATGTGTATTTTGCCTGTTTTACTTCCTTTTTATTGGCATGTGTTTGATAAACTTTACAAGTTTAAAAATGTGTTCAGCTTGTTCACACTCTATTTTGTATGTTACATCCTTTGGTCCCAGGAGCGTTTTAATGTATGTAGGTCCAGGTGAGTGCTCCCCCTCTGCTTAGTATGTAATACTGGAAATATACCGTCGTAGAGGACTCTGTAAAAACAACAATTGTAGCGATTACCATTGAATGGATATCCCCTAGAGTACGTTAATCACATGAGAGAAATTATTAGCATATGCTGCCAAAAAATATGGGGTTCTCACATTCTTTTGCAATGCATTTCCATAGATTATAATCATGTCCTCATTTTTCTTAACTAGGATGGATGGTTTTACAACTTTAGAGTTGTTTAAAGGGAATCTGTAGTGTTAGGAAAACACTCCTCCCTCTGGCTGTGACTAACACAGTCTCCCTACACTAAAAAAAAAAAGAATCAAAATGTTTTATCATCTCTAATTGCACAGTGTGTTTAATTTAGAATGTCTTATATTCTGCTATGTTTATAGCCTTCTAGGTGCTTCTAGCCTCCTGTGTGTAATCACATTTCAAATAACAAATTCTATTTTAAACACACTGTGCCACAGGCAGGGCTGCCATCAGAAATTTTAGGGCCCCTGACACAGCTCAAGATCTGGGCCCCCGGGGCCAGCCCCGAGTCCGTCCACAAGGATGAAGTGTGTGTGTGTGTGTATAGTGGATGCGGTATGTATGTCATGGATGCAGTATGTATAGTGGATGTAGAATGTGTATAGTGGAGGCGGTATGTGTGTCATGGATGCAGTGTGTATAGTGGATGCAGTATGTGTGTCATGGATGCAGTGTGTATAGTGGATGCAGATTGTACGTTTTGTGTAATGTATGTAATGTTTGTATGCATGCATTAGATGCAGAGTGTGTGTGTAGTGAATGTAGGTGTGTGTATAGTGCATGCAGAGTGTGTGTTTTTGTAGTGGATGTAGTGTGTATAGTGAATGTAGTGTGTTTGTAGTGAATGTAGTGTGTTTGTAGTGAGTGAAACGTGTGTATAGTGAATGTAGTGTGTGTGTGTGTAGTGCAAAGTGTGTTTAGTGAATGTAGTGTGTGTGTAGTACAAAGTGTGTTTAGTGAATGTAGTGCGTGTGTAGTGCAGAGTGTGTTTAGTGAATGTAGTGTTTGTAGTGAGTGCAGAGAGTGTATAGTGAATGTAGTGCAGAGTGTGTTTAGTGAATGTAGTGTGTGTGTGTAGTGCAAAATGTGTATAGTGAATGTAGTGTGTGTGCGTGTGTGTGTGTAGAGCACAATGTGTATAGTGAATGTAGTGTGCGTAGTGAGTGTAGTGCGAAAATCTCTCTATGACAAGCGTTCAGCGTCGACATGCAGAGCATGGAGATGTTGAATGTCAGTGCTGCACATTTTGCAACACTGACACAGGAAGCGCCTAGGTGTTCCTAGGCAGCAATGTAAACTGCATTTTCTCTGAAAAGGCAGTCTTTGCAGCAAAAACCCTGCAGTGGTAGACTATACTCACCAGAACAACTACATTAAGCTGTATAATATAAATTAAGCTGTAGTTGTTCTGGTAACTATATAGTGTCCCTTTATGTTTGTGTGTGCAAAGGGGAAGGGACTGCAGAGGGTGCCGAAAGGAAGGGGCTGTAAAGGGTGTGAGTGGAAGGGGCTGCAGAGGGTACAGGGGGGAATAGAGGCTGTAGTGGGTGCAGAGGAGGGACAGGATGTAGTGGGTGCAAAGGGTAATAGGAGCTGCAGTGGGAGCAGTTGGGTAGGGGATTCAGTGGGAGCAGGGAGGTAGGGGCTGCAGGAGGTAGGGGCTGCAGTGGGAGCAGGGGTAGGTGCTACAGATGGAGCAGGGAGGTAGGGGCTGAATTAGGTAGGGGTTGCAGAGGGAGCAGGGAGGTAGAAGCTGTAGGGGGTATGGGCTAGGGGCTGCAGAGGGAGCAGGGGCTGCAGAGGGAGCAGAGAGGTAGGGGCTGTAGGGGTTATCTGCTGCAGTGGTCGCAAGGGTTAGGAGCTGCAGAGGGAGGTGGGAGGTAGGGGCTGTAGGGGGTATGGGCTGCAGTGGGTAGGAGCTGCAAGGGGTATGGACTGCAGTGGGATCAGGGGCGTAGGGGATGCAGTGGGAGCAGGGGGGTGGGGATGCAGTGGGAGCAGGGGGGTGGGGGCTGCAGAGGGAGCAGGGGGGTGGGGGCTGCAGAGGGAGCAGGGGGGTGGGGGCTGCAGAGGGAGGAGGGGATACAGTGGGAGCGGGGGTAGGGGCTGCAGAGGGAGCAGAGGGGTAGGGGCTGCAGAGGGAGCAGGGGATGCAGTGGGAGCAGGGGGGTAGGGGATGCAGTGGGGGTAGGGGCTGCAGAGGGGCTAGAGGCTGCAAAGGGAGCAGGGGGTAGGGACTGCAGAGGGAGCAGGGGATGCAGTGGGGTAGGGGCTGCAGTGGGAGCAGGGGGTAGTGGCTGCAGAGGGAGCAGGGGGTAGGGGCTGCAGAGAGAGCAGGGGATGCAGTGGGAGCAGGGGGGGTAGGGGATGCAGGGGGGGTAAGGATGCAGTGGGAGCAGGGGGGGTAGGGGATGCAGTGGGAGCAGGGGGGTAGGGGATGCAGTGGGAGCAGGGGGTTAGGGGCTGCAGAGGGAGCATGGGGGTAGGGGCTGCAGAGAGAGCAGGGGATGCAGTGGGAGCAGGGGGGGTAGGTGATGCAGTGGGAGTAGGGGGTAAGGATGCAGTGGGAGCAGGGGGTAGGTGATGCAATGGGAGTAGGGGGTAAGGATGCAGTGGGAGCAGGGGGGGTAAGGATGCAGTGGGAGCAGGGGGGGTAGGGGATGCAGTGGGAGCAGGGGGCTAGGGGATGCAGTGGGAGCAGGGGGCTAGGGGATGCAGTGGGAGCAGGGGGGTAGGGGGATGCAGTGGGAGCAGGGGGTAGGGGATGCAGTGGGAGCAGGGGGGTAGGGGATGCAGTGGGAGCAGGGGGTAGGGGATGCAGTGGGAGCAGGGGGGGTAGGGGATGCAGTGGGAGCAGGGGGGTAGGGGATGCAGTGGGAGCAGGGGGTAGGGGATGCAGTGGGAGCAAGGGGGGTAGGGGATGCAGTGGAAGCAAGGGGGGAGTAGGGGATGCAGTGGGAGCAGGGGGGTAGGGGATGCAGTGGGAGCAAGGGGGGGTAGTGGCTCCCAAAACCCTCCCAAACCTTACCTCTCTGGTGGTCCTCTTGTAAGTCTGCTCAGGGCAGCTCCGCATAGCTCACTGTGACTGGTGATGTCACTTCCTGCAAAACAAGCCGCACGGAGCTGCCCTGAGCAGTTACAGGCAGCTCAGTGAGGCTGTGTTTGGAGACAGGCACACTGAGGGGCAGCCTAGTGGGGTCTTTGGGAGGCCCCTTAGCTGCCCCTCAGTATGCCCTGCACGGAGGGAGAACATTTTTAGCAGCAGGGGCCCGCGGACGGCTGTGCGGGCCCCTTGCTGAGTGCAGGCTGGCTGGGGAGATTGTTTAACTCCCCAGCTCAGCCATTACTTACTGTAGCAGTATGTGGGGCTCGGGGCCCCCCAGGACCGCCGGGCCCATGACAACTGTTATGGTTGTCATGCCCTGATGGCGGCCCTGGCCACAGGGGAAGATAAAAAAAATGTTGTCTCTTTTTCAGGAAGTATGCAGGACGCATATATGAATCACATGCAGGAAGGTGTGGCTAGAGCTGCATAGACAAAGTGATAAATGAGCATTAAGACTACAGGGCCTGATTTATACACCAAAACTGCTTCATTAAGCTAAAGTTGTTTTGTTGCTTACAATATCTCTTTAAGTGTGGTGCAATGACTCTTTGAGTTCAGTACCTCCATGTTTTTAAGATTGATGTGAATTGGAAAACAAAAATAGCTGCGTGTGCCAGGAGCACACATATTCTAAACTCCCTACTGGGATTGTCTCTAAAACAAGTCGTTGAGGAGCCAACTCGTAAAGAGGCCATACTAGATTTAGTGTTAACAAATGGAGATTTGGTATCCGATACTACTGTAGGTGAAAGTTTAGGATCCAGTGATCATCAGTTAGTGTGGTTTAATATAAGAAAGTGACTGAGTCGCACCACACAAAAACAAAAGTTTTAGACTTTAGAAAAACAGACTTTTCTAAAATCAGAATATGTGTAAAAGAGTCATTATCCGACTGGAGCAATTTAAATGGAGTCCAAGAGAAATGGGATTATTTAAAAGTTGGACTACTGAAGGCAACAGAAAATTGCATTAGGCTTGTCAGTAAAAGCCAAAAATGTAATAAACCACTGTGGTACTCTGCAGATGTGGCCAAAATAGTAAAAAACAAAAAGTTAGCATTTAGTAATTATAAAAAAAAACAGAGGAAGACAGAATGATCTATAAGATTAGGCAGAAAGAGGCTAAGCAGGTTATAAGAGCTTCCAAATCACACACAGAAGAGAAAATAGCACAGTCCGTAAAAAAGGGGGACAAAACTTTTTTTAGATACATAAATGAGAAAAGAAAAGTAAAACAAGGATTAGTTAGATTAAAAACAAAAGAAGGAAGGTATATAGATGAGGATAAAGGTCTAGCTGACTGCCTCAATGAATATTTTTGTTCGGAATTTACAGATGAAAATGAAGGAAAGGGACCTCAGTTAAGAAAAAGGATAAATTAGTCATTTGTTACACGTGAGTTTACAGAGGAAGAGGTTCTATTTCAACTGTCAAAAGTAAAGACAAATAAGTCAATGGGACCTGATGGAATACACCCAAAGCTATTAAAAGAGCTTACTAGCAAAACCATTAACAGATTTATTTAACCAATCATTGTTAACAGGAGTAGTCCCAGAAGATTGGAAGTTAGCGAATGTTGTGCCCATTCACAAGAAAGGTAATAGGCAGGAGTTGGGCAACTATAGGCCAGTAAGCCTTACTTCAGTAGTGGGGAAAGTGATGTTGGGGATGTGGGGAAACCATGTTAAATTATAGGATTGTTGAACATCTAAAAACACATGGATTTCAAGATCAGAGACAACATGGGTTTACTTCAGGAAGATCATGCCAAACTAATCTTATTGATTTTTTTGATTTGGTAACTAAAATTATAGATCAGGGTGGTGCAGTGAATTGCTTACCTAGATTTCAGTAAGGCATTTGACACTGTTGCACATAGAAGGCTTATCAATAAACTGCAATCTTTGAGTTTGGATTCCAATATTGTTGAATGGGTGAGGCAGTGGCTGAGTGACAGGCAACAGAGGGTTGTAGTCAATGGAGTATATTCGAAGCTTGGGCTTGTCACCAGTGGGGTACCTTAGGGATCTGTACTTGGACCCATTCTCTTTAATATTTTTATTAGTGATATTGCAGAAGGTCTTGATGGTAAGGTATGTCTTTTTGCTGATGATACTAAGATATACTAAGATATGTAACAGGGTTGATGTTCCAGGAGGGATAAGCCAAATGGCAAATGATTTAGATAAACTAGAACAATGGTCAGAGTTGTGGCAACTGACATTTAATGTGGATAAGTGCAAGATAATGCATCTTGGACGTAAAAACCCAAGGGCAGAGTACAGAATATTTGATAGAGTCCTAACCTCAACATCTGAGGAAAGGGATTTAGGGGTGATTATTTCTGATGACTTAAAGGTAGGCAGACAATGTAATAGAGCAGCAGGAAATGCTAGCAGAATGCTTGGTTGTATAGGGAGAGGTATTAGCAGTAGAAAGAGGGAAGTGCTCATACCATTGTACAGAACACTGGTGAGACCTCACTTGGAGTATTGTACGCAGTACTGGAGACCGTATCTTCAGAAGGATATTGATAACTTAGAGAGAGTTCAGAGAAGGGCTACTAAACTGGTTCATAGATTGCAGGATAAAACTTACCAGGATAGGTTAAAGGATCTTAACATGTATAGCTTGAAGGAAAGACGAGACGGGGGGATATGATAGAAACATTTAAATACATAAAGGGAATCAACACAGTAAAGGAGGAGACTATATTTAAAATAAGAAAAACTACCACAACAAGAGGACATAGTCTTAAATTAGAGGGACAAAGGTTTAAAAATAATATCAGAAAGTATTACTTTACTGAGAGGGTAGTGGATGCATGGAATAGCCTTCCAGCTGAAGTGGTAGAGGTTAACACAGTAAAGGAGTTTAAGCATGCGTGGGATAGGCATAAGGCTATCCTAACTATAAGATAAGGCCAGGGACTAATGAAAGTATTTAGAAAACTGGGCAGACTAGATGGGCCGAATGGTTCTTATCTGCCATCACATTCTATGTTTCTATGTTTCTATTGACAAAAATGGAACTCCAAACAAGTTAAGAATGAAAGACTGCACAATAACCATTACAGTAAACTGCAGTGGTTAAGGTGCTTAGATTGTCTAAATCACAGGATAAATTACAATGAAGGATTTGTCTGTCTGCTAGAAAATTATGTGGATTGTAGAAGTACAAAAAATGGGGTGAGGGGCAATTGACATCACTGGTCTAATATGTACCCTAAAATAAAAAGGTATGAGTGCAGAAATTGTCAGGTTCATAGTGATGGGTATTATTAAGAATTGAAATCAAATAGTAAAATTTAGGCCAAAAGTACTGATTTGGATTAATTCCCCAATTCGGCTATTGACATAGCTTGGCTATTTTAGACTATGTTGGGTTTCTGTTCACTACAGTTTTGTATTTATTGAGTAAATCCCCAAAAGGTGAGAAACACTGACCCTCGGAGGTAAGGCATGCTTCCTAACATTTTGAGGTATTGGATCTAAATCAGTGGTCAGTCCTTCCAGGGAGCGTTACCGGTGATGTAACTTGCGTCCCTGATGATGACCGGAACGGGTGGATCTGCCTGGGAAGTTGGTGTGCCCACTAACTCAAGGGGACCTGCCTGGGAAGTTGGTGTGGCCACTGTGGCAGAACCCGCCTCGCCACTGGGCATTGGAGAGGCCTGGCTGCCCGCCTCCTACCTGCTGACTATGGCCCGTGGTAAAGTTGTACTTTTGAATGCAATATTTGGGCATGTGTTATTTTATATTGCTGCCACTGGCCCTTTAAGGGCCATCCGTGGACATATTATGACTTTTAGGAACAATGCCCCTTTAAGACTGTGTAGCAGATTGCATTCAGGCTGTCTTAAATAATATGTATGTTATTATGTGTTCGGTAAATTGTATATGTGTATGCAGCATTCGACTGATTGTTCGGTAGAATCACTCCATTCATTATATTGAGTGAAACTACCGAACAACCAGACCATCCAGGAATAATTGTGCCTCCAATTACCGTTTGCAACAATGTTGCAAACAGGTAATTGGCCATTTATGTAATGTGTTCTTCGTCCTCTGGGTGGCCGCCATTCGGGAAACAAACACGTGGCGGCGGCCATCTTAAACTCCCGAACAGCGGTGTTTTGCCATTGAGTGTCTGGAGCTAAAATCGGACACTCGACTAGGCAAACACCGCTGAGACCTCCAGACTTCCAGCAATTCCTGTATAAACTACCGAACGGTCCGCCGTTCGGTAGAAAGAACCCCACGAACAAGGGGATTCATTCAAATCCTCCCCAGGCTTCATAACCCAGGCAATTTGTGTTTTCATTCCCTTTTCTGTGACCGACTGCAGGGCCAAAATACAACTGTTTTCGGATACTTTTGCCATGCGGTCGGTCAAAACTTTAACCCTCCATAATTCCCGAATTCCTGGTCCGATCTGGGTGATTTTTGGATATGTGTCTCAGCCAGATCAGGGCTACCAGGAGATGTAACATTTAAAGGCGTAACCCTATGTTTAGGGGTACATCCAGAAACCCAGGGAATTTGTGTCTGGAATAATAGGATTATGTGTCACACTAAGAGGAGGAGATGTGTGGGAGGTAACTAGTACATTATTGGCTGTGGTACTCATTTTGTGGATCCCTCCCTTGCATGGTAGAATGTGCAGTTCTGCTTAACCCTCAAAGTGAAGTGTCGTCTCATTATTGGGGGAGGATTTATTGTATGCTGTTCCAGTTTGACTGCTAGGAGTGTAAACTTATTTGCATTGTTTTTCCTATTCGGCTGTATACAACATTCATATGCTTAAAAGTACTCATATGCTTCTCCGGTTCGGTGATTGTCGTGTCTGCCCGAGTGCTTGGAGTCCTCAGGAAACGCTAGGAGCATCCTTTAACGGAGGTACCCTGTCGGGTACCCTGTCGGGTACCCAGTCGATCCGTTACAGCCACTAACTGAAGGCGTGTGTCAGTCTGGTATAAAGCACGCCAGGCTGACAGAGAGCTTCTGGGCCATCTTCCCGACTACCGGATAATGCAGAGAAAGCTGCAGTACTAGTGCCCGCTGTGTCTAATGATATTCTCATCCTTTCCTGTCCTGATGGGGACAGTTCCCTGGTATTCCTGTAGGAAATCAGGACTGTGGGACAAGACTCCAAAACTGTTTCTCAAGCCAAAAGTGGGACAGTGGGGAGACCTTGGTAATCTCAGACACACAAACCCCTGGAGGTAATGCCAGACACTAACCCCTTGAAGTAATGTCACACATTAACCACTGGAGGTAAAGTCAGAGACACTAACCTCTGGAGGTAATGTCAGACACTAACCCCTGGAGGTAATGTAGAACACTAGCCCCTGCAGGTAATGTCAGACACTAACCCCTGGAGGTAATGTAAGAGACACTAACCCCTGGAGGTAATGTCAGACACTAACCTCTGCAGGTAATGTGGAACACTTACCCTTGGAGGTAATGTCGTTCACACTAACCACGGAGGTAATGTCAGATACTAACCCATAGAAGTAATGTCGAACACTAACCCCTGGAGGTAATGTTGTACACACTAACCCCTGGAGGTAATGTTGTACACACTAAACTCTTGAGGTAATGTTGGGCACACTGACCCCTGGAGGTAATGTCAGACACTGACCATGGAGGTAATGTCAGATACACTAACCCCTGGAGGTAATGTTGGGCACGCTGAACCCTGGAGGTAATGTCAGACACTGACCCCAGAGGTAATGTCAGATACACTAACCCCTGGAGGTAATGTCTGGCATACTGACCCCTGGAGGTAATGTCAAACACAAATGCCTGGAGGTAATGCCGTACACACTAATCCCTGGAGGTAATATCAGATACACTACTCCTGGAGGTAATGCCGAGCACTAACCCCTGGAAGTAATGTCGTACACTAACCCCTGGATGTAATGTCAGAGACACTAACCCCTGGAGGTAATGTCGGACACACTCTTCCCTGGAGGTAATGTCAGCAACACTAACTCCTGAAGGTAATGTCAGAAACACTAACCACTTTATGTAATGTCACACACCAACCACTGGAGGTAATGTCACACACTAACCCCTTTATGTAATGTCACACACTAATCCCTGGAGGTAATATCACACACTAACCCCTTTATATAATGTCACACACCAACCACTGTAGGTAATGTCACACACTAATCCCTGGAGGTAATTTCAGACACTAACCCCTGGAGGTAATGTCACACACTATCCACTAGAGGTAATGTCAGAAACACTAACTACTAGAGGTCATGTCAGACACACTAACCACTGAAGGTAAGTGGAGACACACTAACCGATGGAGGTCATGTCAGACACACTAGCCCCTGGATGTAAAGTCACACACCCCAGAGAAGGTGAGAAGCACTAACCCCTGGCTGGAAGTAGGGTGACCTTGTTAATGACGTAAGCCTTGGCTATAAAAGGTGAGATATACTATAACAAGTGGAATATGTTATCCACTCACTATACAATGTAAGCCACACTAGCCCTTAGCTGTTAACATGTTTAAATGAGACATATTAGCTTCTGGCTGTAAGAGATAAAACACCCAATCCCTGGCTGTAAGAAGACAGTTAAATTAGCCTTATCTGTAAGAGGTAAAAAAACCAAAAAAAAACAGCCCTGATTTTTTAAAAAATGAGCCACACTAGTTCCTGGCATTATGAATTGAGAAACACTAGCCCTGGCTTTTAGGAATGAGACAACATTGTTGTAAAAAAAATGAGTCAAGCTTGTCCTGGCTGTAAGCAGTGAGATTCAGTAGCCCAGGCTGTGACAAGGGATGCACACTATTCCCTGCTTGCAATAAGCAGTCTCTGGCTGTACATAGTGATATTTAGTATCCTTGGTAGCAAAATGTTAGACACATTATCCTTGGCAGTAAGGAGGGAGATTAATTTGCCCTGGCTATAAGGAGAGAGATTCAGTAGTCCCTGGGCTGCAGGAAGCAGTCTCTGGCTTTAACAAGTGACATTCAGCAGGCATATCTGAAATAATTTACACACAGTGGCTCCTGGCTGTAGGTAGCTCTGTTTGGCTATAAGAAGTGAGATTCAGTAGCCCCTGGCTGAGTCTGGCTAGCCCTTGCTGAGAGTGTGCAGGCTGTGAGAGCAGAGGGTGTAGATATGTCTCATTCCCACGTGGGGGCTGACGTTGACTGCTCTCTACTGAGTGTTCAGCTATAAAACCAATCTATCCAGAGCTGGGAGAACAGGCTCGCTGTCTGATCAAACTGCTTCACATCTCACAGCAACTACACAACTCTGAGCATTCAGCAGCTAACAGCACAGACTGGACAAGCAGTGCACATCCAGAAACAGAATCCAGACAGAACCAACAGCAAGGAGCCCAGACTAGGGCAGGGAACCAGAACCAACAGCAAGGAGCCCAGACTGGGGCAGGGAACCAGAACCAACAGCAAGGAGCCCAGACTGGGGCAGGGAACCAGAACCAACAGCAAGGAGCCCAGACTGGGGCAGGGAACCAGAACCAACAGCAAGGAGCCCAGACTGGGGCAAGGAACCAGAACTAACAGCAGGGAGCCCAGACTGGGGCAAGGAACCAGAACCAACAGCAAGGAGTCCAGAGAGAGACCAGAACCATCAGCAAGAAGTCCAGACTGGGGAAGTGGATCAGAATCAACAGCAAGAGTCTGGAGCCAGCTACAAGGAGACCATGGAGAACCCGGACCAGGACCTTTAAGGAGTCCATAAGAGTCAATGAGATAAGAAACAACAAGAAGTCCAGATACAGACGCAACGTCCAGAACCAACAGAAAATAGCTATATTGAGGGTATCAATCAGACATTAGTTCACATCCAACAGCAAAGTGTCCAGAACCAACAGCAAGGAGTCCACATAAATACTCCAGAACCTGCAGGACCGTAGACTGCCAGGGAGAAGCTTAGCTGCGGTGACCCCACGTCTTTTGGCCACTGGAACCCCTGTTTGGGCAATCATCTCTATCCTACCCTCAGTTCACTTACACCACTTACCCTGATCTCCGGAATAAACACTTACCTGCTAAACACTTACCTGCCTTCCAGATCAAGGTAAGACTCTGGAGCTGATTCCTAGTCCAATAAGGAGTGAGGGGGCAGAGAAAACACCAAGTCAGGGCTGGAAGGGGAGTGCATGCATTTACACAGATTTCTGTTTCAATGAAAACATTACACGCACCAAACCTTTCCGGACTGAAGGAGTAGTAAACACAGAGAGGTGACGCCCGGAGGAGGAAGCTATGGGGACATTTCCAGTGATTTCACGGTAGGCTGTGTAGATGTCTCTCTTCCAGGAGACCTCATTGGAGATCCATAGGTCCAACCAACTCTGAATTTAATGATTACCATTGAGAACCCGTTAGTGGAGAGGGGGGGTGTCTCTTCCATGGAGTGCCAAATAGACTGCCAAAATAATACCATGCAGAATGGCACTGACCTGGCACAGGGGACCTACCCTTACTCCCTTGAGGTGTCTCTTGCCCTCATCTCCCTTGCTGGCATGCTCATGCTTTTCACAGTATTTGGCAATGTCCTAGTGGTTATAGCAGTGTTTACCAGCAGAGCCCTCAAAGCACCCCAAAACCTCTTCCTGGTCTCTCTGGCCTCAGCAGACATTCTGGTGGCCACTCTAGTCATCCCCTTTTCTTTGGCCAACGAGGTTATGGGTTACTGGTACTTTGGGAAGGTATGGTGTGAGATCTACTTGGCCTTAGATGTCCTTTTCTGCACCTCTTCTATAGTACACCTGTGTGCCATCAGCCTGGACAGATTCTGGTCCATTACCCAAGCCATTGAGTACAACTTGAAAAGAACCCCTCGCAGGATAAAATGTATAATTTTCATTGTGTGGGTGATAGCTGCTGTTATCTCCTTCCCACCGCTGATCACCATAGAGAAGGAGAGTGGAAAAGAAGAAGACCCCAGGTGTAAAATCAATGATGAGAAGTGGTATATAATCTCCTCTTCCATCGGTTCCTTCTTTGCCCCTTGTGTCATCATGATCCTGGTGTACACCAGAATTTATCAGATTGCTAAAAAAAGGACCAGGGTCCCACCCAGCAAGAGAAGCAATGGGGAACCAGAGAAGAAGCAGGATGGTTGTGAGGATGGTGACCTACCTGTGAAGTTAAATGGGGAGAAGGCTGGTGCCACTGTGGACCACAGACACAGAGAAGAAGCCAATGGAGTGGACTTAGAAGACTCTTCATCTTCTGACCACCATGATGACCATCAGTATTCCTGCAGGAAAAAAAAAGACAAACACTCAAGAGGGAAAGGGAAGACCAAGCTCAGCCAGATCAAACCAGGGGACAGCTTGCCCATGAGAGAAGAAGACATGAATGCCAAAGGGTCCAAGTGGAGAGGAAGGCAGAACAGGGAGAAAAGGTTCACATTTGTCTTGTCTGTAGTCATTGGGGTGTTTGTCATCTGCTGGTTTCCTTTCTTTTTTACATACACCCTCTCTGCTATATGTACGAGCTGTTCACCCCCTGATACTTTGTTCAAATTTTTCTTCTGGTTTGGATACTGTAACAGCTCTTTGAACCCGGTGATATACACCATATTTAATCAGGATTTCAGGAGATCATTTAAAAAGATTTTATGTAGAGGGGAGAGGAGAAGGATTGTGTGACGCCCCCATCATCCCACCATCCCTTTGACATTTTGTAAAATTGATTTCTGGGTGAGCTCCAGACTTGTAGACTTGAAGATAAAAGGAAGCACCCAGTGGGCTATTTTTGTAAAAGCTGCACCCCACAAGCACTTTTTTTTGGAAGAGGGGGAGGGGGGTGGAGGGGGGGGGGGGGGGGGCAATGCTGGGGGAAGAACATTTGGACCATGTAAATGTATTTATTGTACCATGCAGTAAGACCAATATTCATAATATGATCCTCCTATATTCAGTTTATAAACAAGTCACTATTAACCCTGTGTGTACCAGGTGTCTGAGAAAAGCATTTCACACTCTCTGACACTCAAATGAGTTAAAACATAAATGCTATTTTATTACTGAAAAAAAATTCTCTACCAGTTCTGGCAAGCATCTCATGATCATTGATATATTTTTCTATATTTTTTTTAGAGCAAGTCCTTTATTGTTTTAATAATATTGCCATTGTATTGTAGTGTTTGCAACCTATAAGCATCACAAATCACTTTGGGGTATTTTCACTAAACAGTGAATTTTACTGAAAAGCTAATTTGCAAATGTTCAGTCTGAAATATTCAAGCTGGGATTATGTGTAAATTGGAATATGCTGTATTGTGGGCCAAAACAGCTGATTTTAAGGAATTCTCTATTTTTAATTCACTGTAATTCACTGCTTAGGATATTGATCACAATGTGTTTGCTCTTCCTTTAAGGTTCTACATGCATTTTTTATTATTTTTTTTTAATTTTGAAAGAAGATAACCTTTTCTCCATACAGGCATAGTATTTACTGATAGTGGTTTTAACCCTTCGAGTGCCAGTGTGCTCCCTGCACAAAAACAAGCAGTGCACAAAGAGTTAACATGTTTCTTTGTCACTTAGTGGTTCAGAGAAGGCCTGGTGAAACATTGCCTGGCAGGAACTTTTTGGGCACGTAATGGGCAGACCTAGTTGCAGTGGCATCCAGCACTGAACAGGTTAATACAAATGATGCAAAACAGCAGCAGGGATTTCAGTTGAGATAATAAAAAGTGCAGATTAAACCGCAAAACATCACAGTGCCCACCCCTAGGCTTGCCATGGGGGTCTGCAATGCAAAGAGGAGATCAGGTGGCAACTAAACATTCGCCCTATGAGTGTTTTGCAATGTGTTGGGCACGCCTCTGGCACTCGAAGGGTTAACTCAGGTTTACAAAATGTCTCTCTAACCATTTCCAGTATTAGATGCAGAGCTATATGTTGCAGTAAAAGGGCCACATGCTGTAAGGGACCCTTGCACAACCATAAGCATCCCAAAACCAGTTTGGATTGCAGCTTCCTTGAGATTAAGTAACCGCAGGATCGCACAGGGCTTAACCCTTTGAGTACCAGTGTAGTGAAGGTCTTGTGCCATGGCAACTTCCAGACCTCAAAGTGTTAACAGAACCAAGAAAGATCAAACATATTTTCTTTCCCCTTGAAAACATTAAATCTGGGCAGACATCAAATTGATTATTTTGCTCCCAGACACACTATTGCTTAACTCTTTAATTGCTACAGCGACACATCAATGTAACCTCTGCAGAGCTTTGCATGCATAACATAATGATTTACAATATATTATGGTTATGGGTTCTTACTGTTTAACCTTAGGGATGTTTATAAACATCCAAGTAACCAAAATTGGTGCCTCTACAGACCTCTACAGAGTTTGCACTGATGGAATATTTAAAAATTGTTATTATTATTATTTGTAATTTTGCTCTGTGCACGAAGGCAACATTTATATGAATGGGTTGCTTAGAAACTCTAATATACACTGTCTCCTTGGGCTCTTTCAGTATATTAACCCTTTAATAGGCCATCACATAGATTCTGCACTGATATGGGTTATTCTCAGGGATGGGCAACCTTCGGCACTCCAGATGTTGTGGACTACATCCCCCATAATGCTCTTACACCCATAATGCTGTCAAAGCATCGTGGGAGGTGTAGTCCAAAACATCTGGAGTGCCAAAGGTTGCCTATGCCTGTAACCAAGAACAATAGAACTGCAAATGTTACAGGGAACAAATTGTAGGTAAACAAACAGACAGATTGAAAAACATATTGCAACCTCTCTGTTTTTTGTGTCAATCCATTGTCATTTCACAACCATTCTTAGTTTACTGTGTAATTCTCTGTAATTATGGTGAGCAAAATGTTTTAATTCTGGTCGTCAAAGAAATCCCAACTGTTCAAGAATTAGAAGCCACCTGTGTTCAAGCAGGGAGTTCTGCTATGATTTGCTTGTTATCATCCATTATGGATGCTCAGTTATCATCCAATCAGAGTAGAGTAGAGACGAGTTGAGTTGGATTTTGGGTGTCTTACCAATTCACTCTAAGAATCTGCCCACGAGAATCTGCCTCTTAACCTCAGTTCCTGGGATGTGAGCCAAAGCCATAGGATGTAGGGTTAAAACCTCCTATTGTTTATAAAAATACTAAGATACAGAAAGCGAAGGGTTACCCTCACCCCGTTACATATAACATATTGAACTGCCAGCAAATCTCGAGAATGTACAATCTCACCGGAAAAGGGGATATGGGATACAGAAAGCAGTACAAGGCGTGGTATGAACTGTGATATGTTAGATATATCAGATATATTGCTAAACAGGACAATCCGTAATAATTTTATTTTAATTTTTTTTAAAAAGAGGAAAGATAGCCATTGTGTTACATCTTTGGAAATGACCAAACAAATAATATAAATAAAAATAAAAGCACGAAAAAAAACAACACACTTGTTAAAATGGGCCATTCATTCCGCTGTGCTCCTCTTTATTACACTACAGAACAATGTACATTTAATCTGATCCCCCACGGGTGCTGCGTGGTAGCTTACAGCTGCCCTGGCACTGAAATGGTTACATGATAAATAATCTGGTGTCTGTATGCATGTTACAGGCCGAACAGCTCGCACGGACTGTTTTGCATGCCGTTGTATGTTTACCGTCAAAGCTCTGCCCTGATTTCCAGTGGAGGCGGGGCTGGGCAAGTGATGGGCAAACACGACACCCAGCTTACATCGGCATCAACCCGTGTTTGGTTGCCCATATCGTGAGTGGGTTTTCATAGTAAAATCATGACGTTAACACATTCAAGGATGCACGGCAGACTAAGACACAGAATATGTGCCGTGGGTTGTAGTTTCTTGGCTAGCTTAACCTTTTGATTGCCAGAGATGTGCCCCAAACATTGTAAAACAATGGATTGGACTATTCACACTCCGGAACTCACCGGGCTCTGAGACTGGGTGACTGACCGTGGAAAAACCTGCCTTACTGATGTTTCATTTAGATAATTAATAATGTCAGATTGGTAAATGCCATTAGCCTGTCTCTCACTTTGTATTGATTGTGCTTTCCAGTATTGATTTCCTACCTGCCATTTACCAAGAGCCCCAACGTGTTATATAATATCACCGATCCAATGCCCTATAAAGTCTCAAATCAGAGTATTTTAGACTTTCATTTTGCTTTGCTGTGAATGGTTTAAATCCATTACCACAAACTGAATGGGAGCTAGCTCTGGCAGGGAAAGTGTTAAATACTACTTACTGCATATTATGTTAAAATTGAAAATTTTAAATATTGCTTTTTATACAAATAGACGCACAATTTAGTAGTAGTTAAAGGGACACTATAGTCACCTGAACAACTTTAGCTTAATGAAGCAGTTTTGGTGTATAGAACATGCCCCTGCAGCCTCACTGCTCAATCCTCTGCCATTTAGGAGTTAAATCACTTTGTTTATGCAGCCCTAGTCACACCTCCCTGCATGTGACTTGCACAGCCTTCCTAAACACTTCCTGTACAGTCATCTAAAGTTTGTTCTTCCTTTATTACACAGTGTGTTTTATTTGTAATTTCTTATCTCTTGCCCTCTTAATAGCCTTCTAGAGCCCACAGGAGCCTCCTGTGTGTGATTAAAGTTCATTTTACAGAGTATAATAATAACTTTACACTAAAACTGCTTAATTAAGAGACAGTTGTCTTGATGTCTATAGTACCCACAATGAAACACCTTGGGAGTAATTAAATTAACAGTTTAGGGTATAAAAATGGTTAAAACATCACTTTTCAAACTATATTTATTTGTCTTGAAAAGGCTGCCAAGTGTGTCTCTCAAATGAGTTCAGCAAAAAAAAAAAAAAAAGCATATCTGTTACAAAAATAAGTTAACGCTATGGGTACCAGAGTTGTGAACATTGCATTAATTCTTTATTTGTACCTTAAGGGTTAATACTCTATATTGTTTGAGCACTGGGACCTGGCAGGCAGGTTTATGGTTTAGTTCACTTAGTGACATTAAAAGGATATAATGTAACAGGCATGAAACTGTTTCCGTCTGCTGATCTACCTCATGATTAACCCCTCCATTGCAAGAACAGATTGCTAATCTGGAAATTATTCAATCCATTCAACCCATGATTTATTAAGCAGGGGTTACAGATTACAGGAAAAGAACAAAAGCAAATCTTATTTCATTTTTCCCTCTTATTATGCTGAACAATTGTTTCTTAATAAAATAAGCAGATTTGATGGACTGTGTTTGGGTGGACTATGTGATTATGTTTTCTTAAGAGAAATGTTATTTTTAACATGTACATCAGCAGAGCACCATCTCCTAACATTCCCACTATATCCATCTCCGTCACAGCACCCAACATCTACACAGCACCTAAAATCCACACTATACCCATCTCCGTCACAGCACCCAACATCTACACAGCACCCAAAATCCACACCATACCCATCTCCGACACATCACCCAACATCTACACAGCACCCAAAATCCACACTATATCCATCTCTGACACAGCACCCGACATCCACACAGCACCCAAAATCCACACTATATCCATCTCCAACACAACACCCAAAATCCACACTATACCCATCTCCAACACAGCACCCAACATCTACACAGCACCCAAAATCCACACTATACCCATCTCCGACACAGCACCCAACATCCACACAGCACCCAAAATCCACACTATATCCATCTCCGACACAGCAACCAACATCTACACAGCACCCAAAATCCACACTATATCCATCTCCAACACAGAAGCCAACATCTACACAGCACACAAAAACCACACTACATCCATCTCCAACACAGCACCCAACATTTACACAGCACCCAAAATCCACACCATACCGATCTCTGACAAAGCACCCATAATATACACAGCATCCTGCATCAACACAGCACCCAGCATCAAGCACCCATCTCCAACACAGCACCCAAGATCCACACTATACCCATCTCCGACACAGCACCAAAGATCCAACTATATCCAGCTCCAACACATCACCCAAAATCCACATTATATCCATCTCCGACACAGCACCCAACATCCACACAGCACCCAACATCCACACAGCACCCAACATCTACACAGCACCCAAAATCCACACTATACCCATCTCCGACACAGCAGCCAACATCTACACAGCACCCAAAATCTACACTATATCCATCTCCAACACAGCAGCCAACATCTACACAGCACCCAAAATCCACACTACATCCATCTCCAACACAGCACCCAACATTTACACAGCACCCAAAATCCACACCATACCCATCTTCGACAAAGCAACCATAATATACACAGCATCCTGCATCAACACAGCGCCCAGCATCAAGCACCCATCTCCAACACAGCATCCAATATCCACACTATACCCATCTCCAGCACAGCACCCAAGATGCAACTATATCCAGCTCCAACACATCACCCAAAAGCCACACTATACCCATCACCAACAGCACCCATAATCTACAGAGCACCCAGCATCAGCGAAGCACCCATCTCCAACACAGCACCCAACATTCACACTGTAACCATCTCCAACACAGCACCCAACATATGCACTTTACCCATCTCCAAAACAGCACCCAACACCTACATTATACCAATCTCCAACCTGGCACCCAACATCCACACGATAACCATCTCCAACGCAGTACCCAATATCTACACAGCATCCAGCATCAGCACAGCACTGCGCATCAGCAGAGCATCAATGTACAACACAGCACCCAACATCCACACTATACCCATCTCAAACACAGCACCCAACATCCAACTATATCCATCTCTAACACAGCACCATACATCCAACTATATCCATCTCCCACACAGCACTCACCATCCACACTATACCCATCTCAAACACAGCACCCAACATCCAACTAAATCCATCTCCAACACAGCACCCAAAATCCAACTATATCCATCTCCAACACAACATCCAAAATCCAACTCTATCCATCTCAAACACAGCATCCAACATCTAACTATATCCATCTCCAACACAGCACCCAAGATCCAACTATATCCATCTCCAACACCGCACACAAGATCCAACTATATCCATCTTCAACACAGCACCCACCATCCATACTATACCCATCTCCAACACAGCACCGACCATCCAACTATATCCATCTCAAACACAGCACCCACCATCCACACTATACCCATATCCAACACAGCACCCACCACCCAACTATATCCATCTCCAACACAGCACCCAACATCCACAATATACCCATCTCTAACACAGCACCCAACATCCACACTATACCCATCTCAAATACAGCACCCTAGATCCAACTATATCCATCTCCAACACAGCACCCACCATTCACACTATACCTATATCCAACACAGTACCCACCATCCACACTATACCCATCTCTAACACAGCACCCAAGAGTCATACTATACCCATTATCCACATGGCACTTAAATGATGACACCCATTGTCAGGTACCCACTAACTGATACCCACACAGCAGCCTTACAGTGTCACTCCACTCACCATACAAAACCATTTACCCTTACCTAACAAGCACTCAGTACCCATCACCAGTCACCACCCATTTAGCAGCCTTTTTCCAAACAGCACCTATTGCTGATTACTTACGCCCATTTAGCGCCCCCACCTTTCACATAGTACCCACGATCCCAACAATATTTCAGTATATAGATTTCAGCATCCATTCTTTTTAACAGCGAATCCAGACATCACACGATGCGCTTAGCATGACACAAGAAGAACACCAACAAGACAAGATCTTTGGCATCTAGCCCGAGCTTCAGGAAATCGGATTATCATTGTCTAGATGTCAGGGGAAGAAGAAAAGGTTTCCCTGTTGTCTAATACATCTTGAAATATTGGTTATTGGAAATGAAATGGAGCAAAAATCACTTCCCGTGGCTGGCTTCCCTGTACATGATGGTTAACAGAAACCAGAGCCGAATTAACAAATAGCAGTCTGCTGCTCCAGGGATTCCTGGCCTCTAGCCCTCCATGAGCATGCAGGGAGTTGTAGTCCAAATCAGGTGGAGAGACCGCCATGATAATTACTGCAAGACAGGGCTATGCATTTATTGTTCCAGCCACATCCGGCTGAGAGTGATAGTCAGTACAGTGTGGAAAGTCTGCATTGCGAGAAATATAATTTATTACTTAAAGAATGAACTGTGGTCAATTAAAAACATGTATTTTGGCCTAAATTTTGCAATTGAGTTTTTAATTGGCTAAAATTCACCGTTTAATTAATAAATCCTTCATTTTTTTTTTTTTTATTCACTAGACACTATTGCTGACTATACCAGAGTTGGGGAATTTTACCAAATCAGCACTTTTTGCCTACATTTTCCAGTTTGGTGTTCAATTCGCTTCAGTTCCGGGTGTCCTTTTTTTTTTTTAATTTTCTGACAAAAACAGAAAGATTTCAATGAATGTCACTTCCAGGGTTTTTTCACGAAACAGTGAGATAATCTTTCTTCTGAGTACACAATTGAGTAGATAAACCCCTGCCAGTACGTATTAAAACAAAGTATAAAGATAAAAACCATTATGATTTAGTAAGCACCTTGGGCAAGACTCGGTCTGTAATACCTTATAATTACCCAACCCTTTCCTTTTATGTTTTGATTTTAAATTGCCCTGTGCCATACCCATTATGATATATTTAGTTATCTATTTTTGTCTAACATGTGACTGCGATCAGGATGTTTTTTAAAGATAATTATCTCTATTGTTTGATATTTAAATGCACCTATTTCTGCATTATATCCATGAGCTGTTATCACACTACGTGCTCTGTATGTAAATTTCACTACGCCTCCCTCGCTATCTGTACTACAACGCACAGTACAAAACAATATGATTTATTAAGAAATCCAAGTGATAAGATAATGCGATGATTTGTTTAGCACTATGCGGTTTGATTGCGTAGTTTTATGATTTATTTAGATTGTTATACAATTTGACTGCGTACTCAGATGATTTATTTGAACTATCGCATGAGACGATAGAGCATTTAAAATGTGTATTTGAAATACCGCATGCTGATAGTTTTATCATTTATTTAAAGGGACACTATAGTCACCAGAACAACTACAGCTTATTGAATTTGTTCTGCTGAGTAGAATCATTACCTTCAGGCTTTTTGCTGTAAACACTGTCTTTTCAGAGAAAATGCAGGGTTTACATTACAGCCTAGTGATAACTTCACTGGCCACTCCTCAGATGGCTGTTAGAGATCCTTCCTGGGCCACGGCTGCCTAAAATGCATCCAAACATTCAGTATCTCCTCCCTCTGCATGCAGACACTGAACTTTCCTCATAGAGATTTATTGATTCAATTCATCTCTATGAGAAGATGCTGATTGGCCAGGGCTGTGTTTGAATTGTGCTGGCTTTGCCCCTGATCTGCCTCTTTGTCAGTCTCAGCAAATCCTATGGGGAAGCATTGTGATTGGATCAGGCTACCACTGCTGCTGATGTCAGCAGGCAGTGGACAGGTCTAAAGGAAACAGGGACAAAGTAAGCAGCTGCAGACTTGAATACAAGTAAGATTTTACTAAATTTAGATAGGCATGAGTTTTTTTTAACCCTATATGGTCAGAAATACATGTTTGTGTTCCTGACCCTATAGTACTCCTTTAAAATACCTTATACGAGTGAAATATATTATTTGAAGTTTAGATTCAACTTTATTATTATTATTATTATTTTATTATTTATATAGCGCCATCACATTCCGTAGCGCTGTACATTGGGTGGACTAACAGACATGTAACTTTAAAAACTATTCAATTTATTTTAGCATCCATTATAGCTTAGACATAAGACTTCCTACCTTAAAGGGACACTACAGTCACCCAGACCACTTCAGCTCAATGAAGTGGTCTTGGTGCAATGTCCCTCAGGTTTTAACCCTTCAGATGCAAACATAGCAGTTTCAGAGAAAGGGTTAAGCCAGCCTCTAGTGGCTGTCTTCCGGGCAGCCACTAGTGGCGCATCTGCCACGCTGGAGGCATATTATGCCTCCATTGCGCAGAGTGTCCATAGGAAAGCATTAAGAAATACTTTCCTATGGACACTTTCAATGCGCGCGCAGCACTTGCCGCGCATGCGCATTCGGCTCCAGTGACGTTGGACGGGGAAGCTGACGTCGGACGGGGAGGAGAGGTCACCGGCGATGAGGGAGCCCGGCGCTGGAATAAGGTAAGCTGATGAAGGGGTTTTGACCCCTCCAGCACCACGGGTGGGGGACTCTGAGGGTGGGGGCACCCTCAGGGCACTATAGTGTCAGGAAAACCGCTTTGTTTTCCTGACACTATAGTGACCCTTTAATACCCCTTCCCAAAAAGACAGGACCTAAAAACTGTCTAAAGCCGTGTTTTATTGTTTTTTTTTTTTTTTTTTTTTACTATCCTATGATATACATTAGATTAACATGGTAACCCACTCTTCAATTGTAAAAACTCAAATTGATCATTTATGCAAGTGTAATATAATGAACATTAAAGGACACTCTCAGCGCCATAAATTCTTCAGTGTAGTTTAGTAGTTATGGTGTCCCCAAATGCTATCCAATGGTAAGCTGTCAAATAATTTATGAATGGCTTGACACTTACCTGTCAGGCATCCTGTGTGAGGTTTATAGTTATCATACCAACCTATACCAAGTTTAGGCAGTATCCATTAGCGGAAAGCAAGTAGCATTCTCAGACAGTCAATAATTTCTCAGCTTGATAACAGTTGTTATGGTAATGCAGAAGGGCAAAGTTCCACTTAGTGATAGTAGCTCATATCTGAAACACCGTGGGCGCTTGGCACAACAAGGCAAGTGTTGAACAATGCTCGGGGACTTGGGGACTCGAGCACCATAATCACCGTGCAGTAGAGGTTATGATGTGTAGATAGTCTCATTAAGATACATTTTTCAAAAACACGGTAATTAGGCTTTTCCCAGTGTTAGATGGATAATCATTGCATTGAGGAAAGCAGTATCAGTATAGTAAAACTCTTATTGTGGGCAGTTGCTGGGACCTGATGACCAGGATTATTCCAAGAACTGGGGACTCACTGATATGGTATGCAGGGATGTATTTACCACAAGGCAAACAAGGCATTTGCCTAGGGCGGCACTTTCGGGGGGGGGGGGAGGGGCGCCAAAAACGCCACCCCAGGCTCCCAGACAAATGCCTTGTTTGCCTCGTGTTCTGGGGCTGTCCACCTTACTGTGAGTGAGTGAGTGTAGCTGTCAGTGTGTGTCTGTGAGTGAGAATGGGTGTGCCTGTGAGTGTGTGTCAGTGTGTGTATGTCATTTTATGTGTATCTGAGAGTATGTGCATGTCAGTGAGTGGGTGTGTCAGTGTGTGTCTGTCAGTGAAAGTGTGTGTTGGTTAAACAGTGTGTGCCAATGACTGTATGTGTGTGCCAATGACTGTGTATCTGTCAGTGAGTGTATATCAGTGCATGTATCAATGAGGGCATGTGTCTGTCAGTCAGAAAAGTGGCCATGACACAAATTGTGGGGGCAAATTTAGATTTTGGTGGTGCCCGAATTTAGTCGTGCCTAGGGCAGCGCAAATCCAAAATACATCACTGATGGTATGCAGACACAAATTTGTGACCCGAACCAGATTTTAAGAACCATGGGTTGATGGGTGGGGGACCCTGAGGGTGGGGGCACCCTCAGGGCACTATAGTGTCAGGAAAACCATTTTTTTTTCCTGACACTATAGTGACCCTTTAATACCCCTTCCCAAAAAGACAGGACCCAAAAACTGTCTAAAGCCGTGTTTTATTGTTTTATTGTTTTTTTTTTACTATCCTATGATATACATCAGATTAACATGGTAACCCACTCTTCAATTGTAAAAACTCAAATTGATCATTTATGCAAGTGTAAGTGTAATATACCAACCTATACCAAGTTTAGGCAGTATCCATTAGCGGAAAGCCATCAAGTAGCATTCTCAGACAGTCAATAATTTCTCAGCTTGATAACAGTTGTTATGGTAATGCAGAAGGGCAAAGTTCCACTTAGTGATAGTAGCTCATATCTGAAACACCGTGGGCGCTTGGCACAACAAGGCAAGTGTTGAACAATGCTTGGGGACTTGGGGACTCGAGCACCATAATCACCGTGCAGTAGAGGTTATGATGTGTAGATAGGCTTTTCCCAGTGTTAGATGGATATTCATTGCATTGAGGAAAGCAGTATCACTATAGTAAAACTCTTATTGTGGGCAGTTGCTGGGACCTGATGACCAGGATTATTCCAAGAACTGGGGACTCACTGATATGGTATTGGTATGCAGACACAAATTTGTGACCCGAACCAGATTTTAAGAACCATGGGTCGATGGGCACGGCATTTATTGCAACAATGTATAATCATCATGGACACCTTTTACACCCGCCAAGCGCAGCACCCTAACAGTACATCAGGCAGTTGCTAGTCCATTTCTAGTACAGATAATCCCACCAGCGTCCAGAGCAATGGTTTAATGGTAATTTCTCAGAGCAAGATTGCTATGAAAACACATATGGGGTCTTAGTCAGCAGTTGAATCTGCTTTGAAATGTTAAGAAAAATAATATATATATATATGTTTTGCATCTGCAGCAAAAACAGAGGCGTGAAAGGTTAAACTCAATGGATTTACGTAGAAATATAAACTGAAATAAGATGCAAAAAATTTAGATATATATCTTCGCTCTGAGCTAATAGAATGACTGGGAAGCAGGACATAAGGAGCAAGATAAGCCGCTTCTTAGTAAACTCTAGATGTATTTAAAAATATAGCTGCGCAGAGCGCAGTCTGGGACCAGAGATACAAAATACTTAATCTATCACATGCAGAATGAGAGACATCTTCCTGTCTCCTCTTACTGACAGTATATATTTTTAAATTGGGTCTCGATGTTTCCTTTTTTTTTAACCATATGTCTTTTTGTGCCTTGAATAGTCATGGTTTAACCCACCCTTCTTCCTAACTCCCCGTACCCTCCCCCCCAAAAAGTGTGATGGATATATACACAATATATCTGTTTATTTACTATTATTGTATATCAAACTAAGCCAAAGTGGTTCACATTGATTGATAATAATATTAATGCAGTCAATAATATACCCACTGATGATTTACTTATGAAAATGGTACCCAAAAGATTTGTCGGAAATAGTGAGGTCAATGAGGTGGCATGATAGGTGGAGAGAAGTACAATGAGTGGGAATTAAAGATAACCTATAGTCCTACAATTTACAATCTGGACTATAGGTTCCCTTATATTGCAGTCAGCACTATCCACTCCCCTTTCCTATGTAGAATTAAAGTAAAGATTACTCACCTCATTTTTATTGTGAGGACGTCTCCGCCGCAGCCTCCAAATGTGCCTCAGATGATGTCGGCAGGCATGTGGACATCCTCTGCGATCTTGTCCAACTCAATGCTTCAAACAGAGAAAAGTTGTGCTTTTCCAATAGCATGTTTATATCAGCCCCAGAGGTGATGGAAGCGGCTCTAGTGGACGTCAGAAAGAACTGCGGATTTACATGAAAGGGTTTAAAGTACAGGACAACTGGACCCAGACCACTTTATTGAGATGAAGTGGTCTTGGTGATTTTACTGGTCTTTTAAAGAGGAGGTAAAAATAGGGCAAAGGAGCTAGAATGATGGGAATACACAGTGTAATAAGTGGAGGGGATGGTAAAATCCTGAGAGTAGGAATAATGGGACGAGGCGATCAGATGAGGTGGAATAATGGTTGGATGCAGTAATGTCCATTGAGCTGGAATGATAGGAATACTATTGTCTGATGAGGTGGCAGAATCAGAGTGAGGACAGATATGTTGGACTGAGAAGGACTGCTGAGTAAGACATCAATCTTAGTAAGAAAAAGGCCACAATTATTGGTGGCTCTCTGTTGACTGTAGCGGCTTACCAATTCTGAAAATAGACCTGATTCTATAACTTTAGAAAACAAGACTTACATTTTATCTTTTCACGCCTACAGCCGGGTTAGTGTGGATGCATCCGCAGGTGGAAGGAATATGCGTTGGCTGTACTGCATCTTAAAAACAATTTGTCTTCAGACTTCACAATGAGATCTAGGTATCAGTCAAAGTCTTTAATCTTTTACCCACGGACATAGATGAAAAGAAAGACCCTAAAGGATAGTCAGAGAGAGAAAACCAAGTAGACAAAAAAAAGAGATGAATTTGCCAACCTTCTCCTAAAATCACAAGTTTTTTATTATCAGTATCAGCTTCTTCCCCAAAGACTGGATCGGTCACCATGGTAGGGGGCTAATTAGGTGTAGGTCTCTTCGGAACCTTCTTCTAACCATCAGCTGGTGTCCACCACTTCTCCTTCTCCTCTTTTGAATCTGTAGTGGTTGATATTACTGAGTTTTAAGTTTAAACCTTTGATTCTGCTACTGAAATTATTTTATACAAATTGCGAAAAAAAAATAGCTAAAATGGTTGTTTTTTGCTACCTGGATATTTTGGTTCTAATGACTTATTTCACTTGTTAATTGACTGCAATTCACTGTTTAGTGAAAGACGTCCTGGATCTGCTGAATGCTACAAATGGAACGGTCAGAATATAAAAACTTCCCACAATGTCTATTTTTGTGCTTATTTTGTTTATTTTCTTTTTAACAAGGTTTTTTTTTTGTAGGTTAATGTGCCAATCTGAGGTCCATAACTTTTAACGCAACATCCTGGACTGATATCGCCATGACAGTTTAGAACCTCATCAAGTTGGTCTTGGATTAGTTTTGAGTAGTCTCCAATAAAGTGCTTTATAGGCACACACTCTGCATGCACTAAATACGCCTTCTGGATATCAATAACTGCTCTGGATTTTCTCTGAACACATTAACCCCTGTAATGTAGTTTCCTAAGCACGCGACGCAGGGCTGGAGGGAATCACAGGAGGGAAGATGAAAAAAGGTCTCTAGCTTAATACAGGACTCGTGTTTTGTCTTTTTAATGGCCCCAAGGCGAATCTGACAGCAAATGAGTTCAAGAAAGGGCAGGTTTCCCATCACACGATCTGTTATTTGTAATAGGCAAGCAATAAACAACAGGTGCACAAATTGTGCGCTTATTTCCAAAAAACATACTGGCTATCCTGATTGTGTGGCAGCAGCTGAACAGATTTCCTAATACGACAGATTGCTAGCAGCAATACAGAATCTAGACCTACCTGGATCCTAGCTCGAATATGTCCAATACGTCATTAAAATATTTCATCTCAAAACTGCAAGTTCTGCTGAATGAACAACTACGCTGCAAAATATAGGTTTAAATACAGGAAAATGAAGAAAAATCCTTTGCTATTTTGGCCTAGCAAATTAAAGCTGGTTATCATTTTAATAAATACACTTCTAGATTTTTATTGTGTGATAGTCTTGAATTTTGTTTGATGGTTCTGAATCTGCAATTCTGCTTTCCACAGAAGAGAAAGAATTTAACTTTGAGGGGACCAGGGGCATTAGTAGTTTGCAAAAACAACCTGGGCGTTAGCCCAAGGCTGAATTTCATGGTCCCTTTCCGTATATATGGGCCTTTGCCTATCCTAAATTCAATATTGAAATTCACTTTGAATTCATGACAATTCGTATTTCAGTCTGCATTACAGGAGGCTCGGAGCTAACAATGAAATGGTACCAAAATTAGACATGGGGTTTTTCAGTAGCCCACTTTGGGCTGCCACCCCTGTTAGCCCACCCCTAACAATAGAACAGAAGAATAGGTGTAGCCCTTGTGTTGTCCTTAGTAAGTATATGCAACAACAAGAAGATAAATACAGCAACTGATGGTGTAGTATGTCAGAGTATACTGTTGAGGAATGAAAAGTAGTTAGACGTGCACTCACACTTTTTAGGAGCTGTAATCCAGCTCCAGCTCCTACTTAAGCATTGAAGCGGTGTGATCCCCACCTAAGGATGTACTAGGGCCTCTGTGCAGTTGAGGGTCATTTGTAGAACAGAGTGGTATGATCCGCACTCTAGCTTATGTAAGTGGTGCAGATCCTCTCCATATATGTAGAAAAGAGAATAAAAAACAATGGTCCACACTGTCACATTAGGTGTGCACTATTGTGTTTTATTCTTTTTTCTTACTTTTAGGGAGAGCATCTGCACCACCTACATATCTCAGAGTGGGGATCATTCCACTCAATGTTAGATATGAGGAGCCACCGTTCAGGCTCTCAGATATGTGAGCGTACTTTTTTACCCACTTACTTCTGAAAGTTTAAACTCAAATGTTCAGCACTATTTTATTATATTCTGCTATCCATTTATATATCTACGAGACCCTCTACTAACAAAAGGACCCTCAACTAAACAGAGGCCACACGTACTCAACAATAATATATATGAAAATATAAATATAATCTATATAAGCTCCAGAATAAGACACTTTAAAAGAAGGATGAATACCACCTGATACACAGACAAGGATTTAGTCAGGTAGCAATATACATCTGTATAAAGACAAAAAGAAAAACTGCATATGGTGTTACAACGTTAAGGAGTCATGGAGGGGGAAAGGGAGGGGGGGGGGTGAGAGCTCTCACAAGACGTCAGACAGGCTTGTCTCACCAGCAAGGGGTATATGACCATGTAGATAGATCCTCCATATAATGAGCAATTCTATGTAGTTACCGTCAAGGTCCACAGGCTTTCAGGAACTGATGATGTAGAAAACAGAACCGCCAGAGGAATAGATAAAAATAAAAATGAATTATTGGACAAAAAGGTTAAAACAACAAGTGGAATTAAAAAGTCCCAACAATGTAAATCCAATGCGTTTCGTCTGATGACGGCCTTCTTCAGGGATCGACGAAACGCGTTGGATTTGCATTGTTGGGACTTTTTAACATCACATGGCCCAGGCATTTTAGGTTGTGTGAACTACAATTTGATGTTAAGGGAAAAAGTCCTGTTCTGTATGCATGACATACAAAATGTTATGTTTCAGTGGGATACAATCGCAGTGTGAAAACATTTGCCCAACAGTTAGTAATAGGGCAACATTTTTAACCCATAGAAATGAAAAAGGACTAAATGCGACGGCAAAAAGAGCGTGGGCGACAAGGAGTTAACCAGCAGGTGAAAAGAATATTTTTCACCCATCCTTAACCTCTATTTCCAGATTGTCTCCTTTACAGGATGTTCTTAAAGTCTCTGCTGGGACCTTACTGGATTTCACTAGCGAGTTGAAAGAGAAAGCGCTAGCTCTTGTGAACTGGCAGGAAACTAAAATCTTTCAACAAACACTTGTCTTGTATTGTTTCTTGCAAGGCCACGGGGCTGTCGTGACACAAATCAACTCACATGATGAAAAATGCATCCTTGACAAACTTTTGCATCTCTCTGTGGGGGTTTGTGGACAGAACAATCAAAACGTGGGAATCTAAAACTCAAAACTGCTAAATTTAGACCCGAATAGCTAAACTAGGGATTTTATTCTCAAATTGGTTACACAGACTCATCAGGTTTTCAGCTCACCACAAATCTCGCCACAACTCAAGGATTGTCAAATCTCTATATTAATGTTTATATAATGACGAATTGTATGCAGAAAAAAAACTGATTTCTTTAGATTTGTTTATCAGACATTGATGCAGGGCTGCACCAGGGACACGCGTACCTTGGTATTCAAACTTTGCATTTTGAGAAATTGCTGACTGTCTTTGTGTCTCATGTGAAAATAACCAGTTCACATTACCACCGTAAAACCACTCAAAAACAAAAAAGTCAGTTTACATTATTATTCCGACACTTGCTGTTTAATCACCAATTTCCGCTAGTTTGGAGCATTTTTGTTTGTGTAGTTCACACATGTTGCATTGTAGCTTTAAATTCTGTGCAACAAATCCAGAATGATCCAAAATGATGTTCAACTACATCCCTTGACAATAATAATTTGTGCCAATATAGCTTTCTTAGATGTTTTCGAATAACAGCAGACTCAAATCTGTAGTCTGTAGCTTGAAGTTAGTTTGATAAAAGTAAACATTAAAGAAATGGACACTGCAGGGAATTGCACTAGAGCCATTTTTCCTTTTTACATTTTTATTTTTTTATTGATTTCTAAAACCTCAAAAGGGGTACAGAAAGCAAAAAGGACGGTAAACAAGAACAGAAACGAGGGAAGGTTCAACAGATTTGGTTAATAAGACGTTCATTAGGACCAGTACATATATTGTAATGGGAATATTTAAAAAAGACGAGAAATGAATCTCTTCTTACAGATTATTAAATATAAATTAAATGATAAACGTAAGTGGAATGAGGCTGTCCTTGACATAGGTAAATATTTAGGAGTGGATAAGAATAAAAAGAGGAGGGGGGTGCTATATATATGAAATCACAGTGTTATACTTATATTTGTACACAGATGGTCCTGTCAAAGATCTGCCGAATCGATCTAAAAACAAATTTTGTACATAGCATAATACTGTATAACACAAATGGTGAATGAATCTGGTTTGGTATTGGGTCACTCACGATCTCCAAAGCCTATTGTAGCAGGCTTAGACTGTAACAGCTCTTCATAAGGTCATGCAGACTATGATTTTCAGGATGTTCCACTTTTATGATTTCTCCCCGATCACATCAAAAGCTCCAATAGCCAAATGGATACGATTAAAGGGATTTATTCAATAAAATAACAAATTCACAAAGTGATAAAAAAGTGTAAAAGTACAGGGCACAACGCGTTTCGACTCTAGGTCTTCTTCTAAGGTGCATATGGTCCGGACAGTTTCAGGCTCTTTAAATAAGTCCGGTGTTGCCGGTTTTCCTGGGCAAATTTTCAATTCACTTCCGTGTTGTGACGTCACTTCCGGGTTCCTCCGACGTGACTTGCGTCGGTGACGTCATCGCGGATAAGTTCGTATTCAGTCCTTGACCCGGATACTGCTTTACTTTGACGCCATCTTTAAAGGTGGCAACTTATTTTATAAAGTCCACTCTTCGGTAAGGGAATTAGAGCCTTTGAGAATAGCTAATCCACATCTTACTGTGCAAATATACAAATCAGATTATGATTAACAAAATACACTTTTAGTTCTAAAGGTGTTATCTATTTATTCTACAACATAAGTAGAGAACACAGGGGTGGAAACGGTTTTGTCCAAAAGATCCTAATAGGTAAAAACATATATATGTATATATTGAAAAAAAAAAAATTTTTATTTTTATATAAAGTTTAGAATAATAAAAAATATATATTTTTGAATAATAAAAGAATTTTTGAATAATACAAAAAATTGTTTTATAAAAATACAAAGGGAAAGAGTAGTACAAAAAGGCAAACTTATATATAGAGGCTGGAAGGGCTGATCTTCTAAATAAGGGCTGCCATCTCGAAGTCCACGTTGAGTCCGCCCGGAGTTAATGTCTCCAGGTCAAAAATCCATCTCATTTCGCTACGACTCAACGTGGACTCGATTTGGCCTCCCCTCCAATGGGATTTTATGGACTGGATCCCATAGAAATTAAGCTCTGCCGGATTCCCACCATGGACATTCAAAAAATGTGAGGAAACACTGTGTTTTAAAAAACCTCTCCTTATGTTGTAGATGTGCTCACGTATCCTTATTTTTAAATTCCTCGCTGTTTTCCCCACATATTGGAGTCCACAAGGACACGTGAGCAAATACACTACATTTTTAGTGTGGCAAGTAATGAAGGAGTTGATTTTGAAATTAACAGAGCCAATCCTTGATTTAAAAACTTCTATTCTTTTGGGTTTCTTTCCAATATTTTTACAGCCCATACATTCCCCACAATAATGGAAACCTTTCTGTAGGGCTTTATGCGAAGTTAAGAAATTCTCTTTATGTTTTAATAATTCTAAGTGACTCGAAGTTAATTTCTGCTTTAGATTACAGGCTCCTCTAAAGATTAATTTGGGTCTCTCATTGAGGTAGGGTAGAATTTCCTCATCCTGTTGCAGGATGTACCAATGTTTGTTGAAAATTCTTCTTAATTTCCCATGGTCTTGATTATAATTGCATATGATGGGTATTTTATCATCCTTCTTCTCTAATGTTGTTTTGGATTTATATTCTAATAAGGTGTCTCTTTCCATATCTCTAACTTGTTTTATCTCCTGATCTAGAAGACTGTCACAGTATCCCCTACTTACAAACTGTTTTTTTAAAATTTGGGTTTGAGAGTCAAAATTTCCTATTTCTGTACAGTTTCGCCTCATGCATAAAAACTGGCCTCTTGGTATATTGTCTAGCCATGGGCGAAAATGACAGCTCTCTTTATGAATATATCCATTAACGTCTACTGGTTTGAAGAAGGTGCAGGTTTCTATGGTGTCATTTTTGACAAAAATCTCCAAATCCAGAAAATTAATTTTTTGTTGACTATATTCTTGGGTCAGCTTTATATTCCACTCATTTGAATTAAGAAAATTAAAAAATTCCACAAAGGTAGAGTAGCCTCCTCTCCAAATAATAAAAATGTCGTCTATATATCGTCTATAAAGGACCAGGTTCGCACTCCAGTCATGCTGGGAATACACAAAAAGTTTTTCCCAATAGGCCATAAATAAATTAGCATAACTGGGTGCGAACCTGGTCCCCATAGCGGTCCCTCGGCGTTGCAGATAGAAATCCCCCTCGAACCAGAAAAAATTATTCCTGAGAATTAGGGAAATTCCCTCCATAACGAAATCTATTTGGTCTTTAGGGTACAGACCCGATATTTCTAGAAATGAATAATTTGCCTTGCACCCAATGTCATGGTCAATACAGGTGTAAAGACTCGTGACATCACAAGTAATGAGTGCAAAGTCACTTTCCCATCTAAAATTTTTTAATATTTTCAACAGGCTCATAGAGTCCTTTAGATATGAGGGGTTTTCTTTTACTAGAGGTTGGAGGAGGGTATCTATGTATTTCGATAAGTTGGACAAAAGGGAGCCCACTCCAGAGACTATTGGTCTCCCCGGGGGATTCTTATCGTCTTTGTGAAGTTTCGGTAATACATAGATCACTGGAATTTTTGGGGACCTAATATTCAAAAAGTCATACTCTTTTTTGTTGAGGATTCCCTTTAGAAGGCCTTGATCTAAATATTTTACAAATGTTTTTTGAATATCTTGCTGGGGATTATTGTTTAATTTGGCATAAGTATCTTTGTCTTCAAGTTGGCGATTAATTTCTGCCACATATTTATCCCTATCCATCACCACTACCCCACCACCCTTGTCCGCGGGTTTGATCACTATTTCAGGGTCTTTCCGTAAACAAAAAAGAGTATGACTTTTTGAATATTAGGTCCCCAAAAATTCCAGTGATCTATGTATTACCGAAACTTCACAAAGACGATAAGAATCCCCCGGGGAGACCAATAGTCTCTGGAGTGGGCTCCCTTTTGTCCAACTTATCGAAATACATAGATACCCTCCTCCAACCTCTAGTAAAAGAAAACCCCTCATATCTAAAGGACTCTATGAGCCTGTTGAAAATATTAAAAAATTTTAGATGGGAAAGTGACTTTGCACTCATTACTTGTGATGTCACGAGTCTTTACACCTGTATTGACCATGACATTGGGTGCAAGGCAAATTATTCATTTCTAGAAATATCGGGTCTGTACCCTAAAGACCAAATAGATTTCGTTATGGAGGGAATTTCCCTAATTCTCAGGAATAATTTTTTCTGGTTCGAGGGGGATTTCTATCTGCAACGCCGAGGGACCGCTATGGGGACCAGGTTCGCACCCAGTTATGCTAATTTATTTATGGCCTATTGGGAAAAACTTTTTGTGTATTCCCAGCATGACTGGAGTGCGAACCTGGTCCTTTATAGACGATATATAGACGACATTTTTATTATTTGGAGAGGAGGCTACTCTACCTTTGTGGAATTTTTTAATTTTCTTAATTCAAATGAGTGGAATATAAAGCTGACCCAAGAATATAGTCAACAAAAAATTAATTTTCTGGATTTGGAGATTTTTGTCAAAAATGACACCATAGAAACCTGCACCTTCTTCAAACCAGTAGACGTTAATGGATATATTCATAAAGAGAGCTGTCATTTTCGCCCATGGCTAGACAATATACCAAGAGGCCAGTTTTTACGCATGAGGCGAAACTGTACAGAAATAGGAAATTTTGACTCTCAAACCCAAATTTTAAAAAAACAGTTTGTAAGTAGGGGATACTGTGACAGTCTTCTAGATCAGGAGATAAAACAAGTTAGAGATATGGAAAGAGACACCTTATTAGAATATAAATCCAAAACAACATTAGAGAAGAAGGATGATAAAATACCCATCATATGCAATTATAATCAAGACCATGGGAAATTAAGAAGAATTTTCAACAAACATTGGTACATCCTGCAACAGGATGAGGAAATTCTACCCTACCTCAATGAGAGACCCAAATTAATCTTTAGAGGAGCCTGTAATCTAAAGCAGAAATTAACTTCGAGTCATTTAGAATTATTAAAACCTAAAGAGAATTTCTTAACTTCGCATAAAGCCCTACAGAAAGGTTTCCATTATTGTGGGGAATGTATGGGCTGTAAAAATATTGGAAAGAAACCCAAAAGAATAGAAGTTTTTAAATCAAGGATTGGCTCTGTTAATTTCAAAATCAACTCCTTCATTACTTGCCACACTAAAAATGTAGTGTATTTGCTCACGTGTCCTTGTGGACTCCAATATGTGGGGAAAACAGCGAGGAATTTAAAAATAAGGATACGTGAGCACATCTACAACATAAGGAGAGGTTTTTTAAAACACAGTGTTTCCTCACATTTTTTGAATGTCCATGGTGGGAATCCGGCAGGGCTTAATTTCTATGGGATCCAGTCCATAAAATCCCATTGGAGGGGAGGCCAAATCGAGTCCACGTTGAGTCGTAGCGAAATGAGATGGATTTTTGACCTGGAGACATTAACTCCGGGCGGACTCAACGTGGACTTCGAGATGGCAGCCCTTATTTAGAAGATCAGCCCTTCCAGCCTCTATATATAAGTTTGCCTTTTTGTACTACTCTTTCCCTTTGTATTTTTATAAAACAAATTTTTGTATTATTCAAAAATTCTTTTATTATTCAAAAATATATATTTTTTATTATTCTAAACTTTATATAAAAATAAATTTTTTTTTTTTTTTCAATATATACATATATATGTTTTTACCTATTAGGATCTTTTGGACAAAACCGTTTCCACCCCTGTGTTCTCTACTTATGTTGTAGAATAAATAGATAACACCTTTAGAACTAAAAGTGTATTTTGTTAATCATAATCTGATTTGTATATTTGCACAGTAAGATGTGGATTAGCTATTCTCAAAGGCTCTAATTCCCTTACCGAAGAGTGGACTTTATAAAATAAGTTGCCACCTTTAAAGATGGCGTCAAAGTAAAGCAGTATCCGGGTCAAGGACTGAATACGAACTTATCCGCGATGACGTCACCGACGCAAGTCACGTCGGAGGAACCCGGAAGTGACGTCACAACACGGAAGTGAATTGAAAATTTGCCCGGGAAAACCGGCAACACCGGACTTATTTAAAGAGCCTGAAACTGTCCGGACCATATGCACCTTAGAAGAAGACCTAGAGTCGAAACGCGTTGTGCCCTGTACTTTTACACTTTTTTATCACTTTGTGAATTTGTTATTTTATTGAATAAATCCCTTTAATCGTATCCATTTGGCTATTGGAGCTTTTGATGTGATCGGGGAGAAATCATAAAAGTGGAACATCCTGAAAATCATAGTCTGCATGACCTTATGAAGAGCTGTTACAGTCTAAGCCTGCTACAATAGGCTTTGGAGATCGTGAGTGACCCAATACCAAACCAGATTCATTCACCATTTGTGTTATACAGTATTATGCTATGTACAAAATTTGTTTTTAGATCGATTCGGCAGATCTTTGACAGGACCATCTGTGTACAAATATAAGTATAACACTGTGATTTCATATATATAGCACCCCCCTCCTCTTTTTATTCTTTTTCACTATTTGTATTTGTATAGTGCCTTTGGGTGATTTGTTTGGCACTTGGGGGTTGTTGCTGTTCCCATTATTTTCTAATAGCGCCAATCCACCCATATATTTCTCTAACCAGAAATAATATTTGTATTTCGCTATTGTCTAAATCACCAGGGTGTGGGCAGCTAGACCATCATGGACATCTTTGAAAAAAGAGCAAAGATGCAAAGATGGACAGATGAAATTTTTCAAGAAATAGAGGTTGAAACCCCAGAAAAATATAAAATAACTGATAATCTGAAGGAAATGAGTATATTATTGGAAAAACTGCTAACTAAAGAGTTAAAAATTAAGTGGGAGGTATTCACGATGGAAAAATACTTGAGTGACCAAATAACCCCTAGAGGTCTCCGCTTCACGAAATACCCCACGTTTGATCGGGATGACAAAAGATTCATGGACATATGGGAAAAAGCTTTGGAGTCTTTTTCAATAACCATGATGCAGATTATAGTAGACCAAAGGAAAAGGAATTTAGACGTTTTAGACAAAATCATTAAAGAAATTCGTGAAAAACTGGAACCATATATTGGAACCAGGGATTTTGAATTAATCTCCGATCCGATTATGGGAAAATTAGATAAGTTGGAATCAATCATTATTATTAATAAAAAGAAAAAATACCAACGAGATATTAATGATTATGCCACTAATAATGTCAGAAAAAAACCTAAAGACAATTTGAATCAAGGGAATTTTAGAGTAAGAGAAAACAACCAACAAAAGGAAAGAAAACACTACACAAACAACTATGTCCCCAATCAAACATATAATAGACCACCAAAGACATATAACCCCACGTCAGAATGGACAGAGGTTAGGAGACAGAAACCAAGGGAAGGAGCCCACCGATATGGTAAACATCAAAGTCACAATTCCCAAATGGCCCTCCCAAACTATGGTGTCAAAAAGAGGTATCCATATAACCATAGGAATAGAGACTCTGACTCGAGTCAGAGGTCCCCAATTAGAGAAAGGCGAGATATCCCTATATCTAACCGGTTTGAATCCCTGAGCCAGTTAGAAAAAAAGAGGAGTGAACCTTTTTTAGAGGAGCGTTGGGACGAGTTGAGAGAAAAAACTCCGGTCCCTACCAAAAGAAGGTACAGAGAGGTAGAAGAAGGGGAAATAGGGGAGGAAAAAGATTGGAGAGACCCAAGAGGGAAAATGATGAGAAGATAAAGATCTTTAACCTTTCTAAAAAAATTTTGAATAATGACCAAATAAAAATCCTGGGAAAGGGTTTCAAATTTGTCCCGAGCTGTAATGTTGATCAATTTGATGCATATACAGATATCAATCGTTTTATGAGAAAGCTATGCATAAAAAAGTTTTTCGATAAAAAAATCAATATGGGAAAACCCAGCACTACAGAAACAGGGGAATTTGTACATACAGGCCTAAAAGCCCCCTCTACCTTTTACCCCATTCATCTAAAATCCAACTCGATGAAGGTCTTCGAAAAAGCATGTGTTAAAGACTTAAAAAAGATAAAAGCCAATAAAAAGAATAATCTTACCAAACTAGAGTTATTGGCAATACAAAATTTACGGAAAGACCCTGAAATAGTGATCAAACCCGCGGACAAGGGTGGTGGGGTAGTGGTGATGGATAGGGATAAATATGTGGCAGAAATTAATCGCCAACTTGAAGACAAAGATACTTATGCCAAATTAAACAATAATCCCCAGCAAGATATTCAAAAAACATTTGTAAAATATTTAGATCAAGGCCTTCTAAAGGGAATCCTCAACAAAAAAGAGTATGACTTTTTGAATATTAGGTCCCCAAAAATTCCAGTGATCTATGTATTACCGAAACTTCACAAAGACGATAAGAATCCCCCGGGGAGACCAATAGTCTCTGGAGTGGGCTCCCTTTTGTCCAACTTATCGAAATACATAGATACCCTCCTCCAACCTCTAGTAAAAGAAAACCCCTCATATCTAAAGGACTCTATGAGCCTGTTGAAAATATTAAAAAATTTTAGATGGGAAAGTGACTTTGCACTCATTACTTGTGATGTCACGAGTCTTTACACCTGTATTGACCATGACATTGGGTGCAAGGCAAATTATTCATTTCTAGAAATATCGGGTCTGTACCCTAAAGACCAAATAGATTTCGTTATGGAGGGAATTTCCCTAATTCTCAGGAATAATTTTTTCTGGTTCGAGGGGGATTTCTATCTGCAACGCCGAGGGACCGCTATGGGGACCAGGTTCGCACCCAGTTATGCTAATTTATTTATGGCCTATTGGGAAAAACTTTTTGTGTATTCCCAGCATGACTGGAGTGCGAACCTGGTCCTTTATAGACGATATATAGACGACATTTTTATTATTTGGAGAGGAGGCTACTCTACCTTTGTGGAATTTTTTAATTTTCTTAATTCAAATGAGTGGAATATAAAGCTGACCCAAGAATATAGTCAACAAAAAATTAATTTTCTGGATTTGGAGATTTTTGTCAAAAATGACACCATAGAAACCTGCACCTTCTTCAAACCAGTAGACGTTAATGGATATATTCATAAAGAGAGCTGTCATTTTCGCCCATGGCTAGACAATATACCAAGAGGCCAGTTTTTACGCATGAGGCGAAACTGTACAGAAATAGGAAATTTTGACTCTCAAACCCAAATTTTAAAAAAACAGTTTGTAAGTAGGGGATACTGTGACAGTCTTCTAGATCAGGAGATAAAACAAGTTAGAGATATGGAAAGAGACACCTTATTAGAATATAAATCCAAAACAACATTAGAGAAGAAGGATGATAAAATACCCATCATATGCAATTATAATCAAGACCATGGGAAATTAAGAAGAATTTTCAACAAACATTGGTACATCCTGCAACAGGATGAGGAAATTCTACCCTACCTCAATGAGAGACCCAAATTAATCTTTAGAGGAGCCTGTAATCTAAAGCAGAAATTAACTTCGAGTCATTTAGAATTATTAAAACCTAAAGAGAATTTCTTAACTTCGCATAAAGCCCTACAGAAAGGTTTCCATTATTGTGGGGAATGTATGGGCTGTAAAAATATTGGAAAGAAACCCAAAAGAATAGAAGTTTTTAAATCAAGGATTGGCTCTGTTAATTTCAAAATCAACTCCTTCATTACTTGCCACACTAAAAATGTAGTGTATTTGCTCACGTGTCCTTGTGGACTCCAATATGTGGGGAAAACAGCGAGGAATTTAAAAATAAGGATACGTGAGCACATCTACAACATAAGGAGAGGTTTTTTAAAACACAGTGTTTCCTCACATTTTTTGAATGTCCATGGTGGGAATCCGGCAGAGCTTAATTTCTATGGGATCCAGTCCATAAAATCCCATTGGAGGGGAGGCCAAATCGAGTCCACGTTGAGTCGTAGCGAAATGAGATGGATTTTTGACCTGGAGACATTAACTCCGGGCGGACTCAACGTGGACTTCGAGATGGCAGCCCTTATTTAGAAGATCAGCCCTTCCAGCCTCTATATATAAGTTTGCCTTTTTGTACTACTCTTTCCCTTTGTATTTTTATAAAACAAATTTTTGTATTATTCAAAAATTCTTTTATTATTCAAAAATATATATTTTTTATTATTCTAAACTTTATATAAAAATAAAATTTTTTTTTTTTTTCAATATATACATATATATGTTTTTACCTATTAGGATCTTTTGGACAAAACCGTTTCCACCCCTGTGTTCTCTACTTATGTTGTAGAATAAATAGATAACACCTTTAGAACTAAAAGTGTATTTTGTTAATCATAATCTGATTTGTATATTTGCACAGTAAGATGTGGATTAGCTATTCTCAAAGGCTCTAATTCCCTTACCGAAGAGTGGACTTTATAAAATAAGTTGCCACCTTTAAAGGTGGCGTCAAAGTAAAGCAGTATCCGGGTCAAGGACTGAATACGAACTTATCCGCGATGACGTCACCGACGCAAGTCACGTCGGAGGAACCCGGAAGTGACGTCACAACACGGAAGTGAATTGAAAATTTGCCCGGGAAAACCGGCAACACCGGACTTATTTAAAGAGCCTGAAACTGTCCGGACCATATGCACCTTAGAAGAAGACCTAGAGTCGAAACGCGTTGTGCCCTGTACTTTTACACTTTTTTATCACTTTGTGAATTTGTTATTTTATTGAATAAATCCCTTTAATCGTATCCATTTGGCTATTGGAGCTTTTGATGTGATCGGGGAGAAATCATAAAAGTGGAACATCCTGAAAATCATAGTCTGCATGACCTTATGAAGAGCTGTTACAGTCTAAGCCTGCTACAATAGGCTTTGGAGATCGTGAGTGACCCAATACCAAACCAGATTCATTCACCATTTGTGTTATACAGTATTATGCTATGTACAAAATTTGTTTTTAGATCGATTCGGCAGATCTTTGACAGGACCATCTGTGTACAAATATAAGTATAACACTGTGATTTCATATATATAGCACCCCCCTCCTCTTTTTATTCTTTTTCACTATTTGTATTTGTATAGTGCCTTTGGGTGATTTGTTTGGCACTTGGGGGTTGTTGCTGTTCCCATTATTTTCTAATAGCGCCAATCCACCCATATATTTCTCTAACCAGAAATAATATTTGTATTTCATTTAGGAGTGGATGTTAGAACATATAGGACAATAAATCTGGCAGGGTTATTTACTAAAGAGATAGTTGTCATGATTTCAAAGTTAAGTTAAAATTTAAGCCCAAAGCAAGTTAACTGTAAGCAAAAATGACTTGGAGAATTTTTCCAGTTCGGCTACTTAGGTCTTAGATTTACCTTATATTCTCTTTGAATTCCCGACAATTTTCCCGGTAATAAATACCGTACGCTAAAATATGAACGCAATTGTAAAACATTGAGAGCAGCCGACAGGGCTCACCAAGAGACGATGGCGTTATGAATTAGCAGCTCTCCGTTGGACTTGGAGCAATGCTGAGATTTCCGATAACTGTATGATATGTACCGGTCATACTGAAATAATAATTCTGTAAAAGTCTGATATCCATAAATAGCCTGGTCTATCCAGTTGCAGCAAGATTGGCTTAAATAGCACTTTTAGCAAAGAACAAAGAGTGTGCTTCATTTGCTACTAAGTGCATAAGGTCAATGCAGTTTTTAAAGGGTTAAAAGTATCTTGAAAACAGCTGAGCAATTGTACAGACAAAGAATAGTTTAATGACAGTTTCAGGAACATTTCAAATCCAAAGAACATAATGTCACGCGTTGCTGTTAATGCAGATCGTTATAAAGAAAGTGCTTGTTAAGTGAAAATTAAGTACCTGGGGACAGACGGAGATAAGAAAGATACGATGCTTCATAGCAGTGCCACCTCGATGCACAAACACTAGTAGATTCAGATATAGATTTTACTGGGCAAGCTGCCTTCTTTTACTTCAGATCCTCCTACTTTTCCCACACAAACACTACCACTGTGTGCACGCATTAATTCTACGGTGATATGCTTATCATTATCGTATTCTGACCCAAGGGAACCAAACAAAACTGGAATTCATCATATTGAAGTGGTTATGGTGCAAAGGCTCTTTTTCTGCAGCCTCAGTTTATTTAATTTTTTTTTCATTATTGAAATTAATACAATTTTTCTGTTTGTAGGGACATCTCGCTGGGCTGTCTATCATTTAGCTGAAATACTCTCTTCCTGTTTGTCGATATCAGCTTTATGGAATTCTAACTCACCACGGCTTGGTGAGTTAGACACACAGTGTCAAAGCTTCCGCTGCGTGTTTCTCAAGCAATTTAAAAGGACACTCTGGGCACCAATACAACTTGTGCATTTGATAGATTTTGGCCTCATTAATATGCTGTATTTTTTGCATGCTCAATTTTTTATTGTCTTTGCATAAAATAAATAAATGTTTTGCAGCACCGTAAACCTGCCTCTTTAGCCACGCCCCCTCATGCCAGAAACACTTCCTTATCAAATGCATGTACACAGCTCAGCCACTGACAGTACAGATTGAGCCGAACAAAAAAAAGCACCTCCATTAGAGTGTGCAGGTTGGTTTTCTCCAAATCTCTGATATAAAAAAAAAAAATACAAATTGATTCCGGTTTCTGACGTCTGCTCTTCATAGGTGCAGAAGTCAGAGGAAAAAAAAACAAAAAATTCTCTTGAGATTACATGTCCCATCAAATCGATTGCAAGATGTTGCCTGTCTCTGCTGGATTCTAACTCCCATTATTTTTAGTGAGATTCAGGCTGAGGTTGATGGGAGTTGAAATATATAACTGCCGTAATAGGATAGTACGCCAACCGTGTGCTAAATAGCTTGTGAGGAATACAACTCCAATCAGCCTCTCCTAGTAGTTGGCTGAGCCTGCTGAGAGGTTTAGACAAAAGATTAAATGTGCTCTTACTTATTCTGGATTTTATAATATAAAATAAAGTTTAACCTTTTAAATTTAAGATCTGAATTTATTTGGTATTTGCTTCTTAAATCCTCTGGTTTAATGAATTGCATTATACTTCCAGTTCTACATATCCTAGGTGGGGATTGTACCACAAACACCCTATTACACCAGAGCAGGTCTATGCTCTATAAAATGTGAGTAGAATACTTATTTTATCTAAGAAAGGAAAAGTGTACCATACATACTGTACTATTGGATGTTCTTACTTGTGTCTTCACATACTGCACTTAATTGAGAAAAATACCATCATCCCTGCTGAAATCCACCATCACGACTGCGGGGAATATATCCGTAGACGGGGATTATACCGTCCATGCCCTTAACATCAGAGCTCTATATAGCTCTTGAAAGTCTGAGTGTGCTTTCATTTCAATATACCACCTTATATGTTTTTGTATAATTACTACACTTAGAAAATGTGTTATCTTTGTTTTTGTTTCTAAGAGATTCATCTATCAACAAGATTCTGCTGTATCCATGTATGTACCCAAGCTGTGGGGCAGCCTCAGGAGCACTGGAGATGGGTGCTGCAGGGATGATTCTAACCAATATGGCAGACTTAAAAATTCAACTTTATTATGGGCACCATAACTACTGTATGGTCCCAGACAGATATATACATATAGAGAAAGGAAACTTAATATCCCACAACCGCTATGAACCAAACGGGGAAAACAAAAAATATAATAGGTTGTACCTACAAAATGGCTAAAGGAACCTGTGGAGGCTAGCCCTGCTGTATACTGCTTTTGACTGGAGAAAAGCTTGGAATGTATACGCAGAGGCTGGGTAACAGGTATTGCACAGTGCAGACTTATGCTCTTACTGGCAGCTGACCTCTACGACAGGGATAGGTGAGTGAAAAAGGCTCTAGAATGACGGGAACAGGTTGGACCAAACGGTTCGATCCAAGTACTGGAACACTGTGAGTCAATGATAGAGCACACTCAATCCTGTCTATAAAGGAATCTGATGTTGCCTTGGAAAGAGACTATACTCCGTGCTGGAATTACTCAAAACACCCTTGAACCGCTGGTGATGGCACAATCTACCAAACAGGAAGAGTGCCTAGCGGTAACTGACTGTGAGAAGGTAGAGGGAGTTGGAACTTACTAGATAGCAAGGCCTCTAGTCGGTGCCAATTGCTAAGGAGCCCCTCCCAAAAGAAAATAAATAATACATAACAGTCTTGCTATAGAGCTTGTCGGTATAACAGCTGGACGGAACAGACTCTCCTATGTATGGAGAGGACCCAACATGGGTAGGGAGACACAGATGTATCCACACTTGGAACGTACAGACGCTACCATTAGGTGCAGTAAAACTGTCTCCCAGTAACCCGTTAGCTGTTTCTGCTTTGTGTCAGCAGCTTGCCGGTATGACAGCTGGACGAGACAACTCTCCAATATGGAGCAAGACCCAATGTGGGTATGGAGACACAGATATATCCACCCTGTTAAACGTAAGAACGCTACAGGTGAGTGCAGTAACGCCGTCTCTCCAATAGCCCACTTGTTGTCTTTACTTGATGTCAACAGCTGGAGAGGCTTCTCTCATACGAGTGGAGAGGAGCTAAAGTAATTCACCTGTAAGGAGTAAAAAAAGATTCTGCACTGAAATTATTAGAGTAGCTAAAGAGCTACTTGCTAGCTCAGTAGGTGCTAAAGTAGTTTCCCCTGGTGATCACATCAAATCGTGAAGGTTTAAAATAAAGAAGTTGGCGACCTAACGCACGTTTCGGCGCTGCTACAGCGCCTTTGTCAAAGGTGAGGTATGTACTGCTGCCTACAGCGTTTAAATGCCGATCTAGGCGGCTTCTGCAGCCAATCAGGACGATGGGCGTGTACTGCCCCCTGGTGTCTGATTGTGATTGGCTGTATTCGCTGTCACTCCACTTATTCACAGTCTCTACCGTGGTTGGAGAGATTCAGTGTGGTAGAATGGGAGCTGCAAGTACATGATGAGATACTCTATTGATTCGAAAAGCTTAAAAGAATTAATTAGGAGGGGCCAATGGTGTGAATCAAAAATACTACATATCTATATACATATATACATGAGGTGCTAAAGAATCAAGAGTCGATGAACGGGGTGAAGGTGAACCCTTCATTTAGGCCTTTGGGTGATAGTGTATCCAGTTTATAGATCCAATAACACTCCCTCCTTCTGAGGGTCATATCAAGGTCCCCACCTCTTTTGCCCAGTTGGATTCTCTCGATGCCAGCGAACTTAATGCATTTGGGAGTATCCATGTGATGGATTCTGATATGTCTAGCTACTGGTGTGTCTTTGCTGGAGGTAACGGAGTGGACATGCTCCATAATACGTCTTTTGAATGGGCGTATGGTTTTGCCCACGTATTTCAAGCCACATTTGCATGTTAATAGATACACTATCCCAGAGGTGTTGCAATTAAAAAATTGTTTTATAGGGATAGCTATAGTATTGGTCGAGTCCATGATAGTTTTGGACCCCTTGGCTATATGTGTGCATGCAACACATTTGCCGCACTGGTATGTGCCATGTACATTTAGCCAGGTAGTGTTCTTCTTTTTCTTAGATGCGGTGAAGTGACTGGGTACCAGTATCTCCTTCATATTCCTGCCTCTCCTGGCTGTGACCGACACTTTGCTGGAGATGACGTCCTTCAAATGCGGGTCCTGAGTTAACAGGGGCCAGAAGCGGCCCATGACCTTTTTGACTTCGTTCCAACCGGCGTCGTAGCTTGCTATGCATCTGATAAGTTTCTGGGGGTCTTGGTCAGGCTTGTCTGCTAGTAGGTCGTCACGTGTACTGCTTAGAGCCCTCTGATAGGCATGTTTGAGGCATCTATTTGGATAGCCTTTTTGTTTGAATCTATGTCTCAGTTCAGTGGCTTTAAGTTTGAAGTCCTCAATGGATGAACAGTTTCTCCTGAGTCTAAGGTACTGGCCCACTGGGATCCCCCTCTTAAGGGGTATGGGATGGTGACTTTCCCAGCGTAACATGCTGTTAGTGGATGTGGGCTTGCGGTATAGTGTGGTCTCAATCATGAGATCCCCAGTGATCCTTAGTGAGCAGTCTAGGAAGTTTAGTGTCTGGTCACCGAACTCCATAGTGAGCCTGAGATTAAGGTCATTCTTATTGAGAGTCTCTACAAACTTGACGAAGTGTGTTAAGGTGCCCGTCCAAATGATAAGGACGTCGTCAATATACCTCTTCCATAGGAAGATACAGTCCGTAAATTCTTTGAGAGACCCAGAGAAAACCAACTCCCTCTCCCACCATCCCAGATGCAGGTTGGCATAGGATGGGGCACAAGACGTCCCCATCGCAGTACCCTGCACCTGGTGATAGTGTTTGTTTTGGAAGAGAAAGAAGTTGTGAGTAAGAATGAACCTTAGTAGATTTAATACAAATAGGGTATGGGTGGTGTGTTCGGTGCCCCTTGTTTTCAGGAAGTATTCAACATGATCCAGACCACTAGAGTGTGGTATGGAGGAGTATAGGGCCTCCACATCCAGACTACATAGTGCTGATCCCTCTGGTACCTTAAGTGACGCTAGGCATTTGAGGGTGTCCTTGGTATCTTTTAGGTAGGATGGTAATTTTAACACACCACCCATACCCTATTTGTATTAAATCTACTAAGGTTCATTCTTACTCACAACTTCTTTCTCTTCCAAAACAAACACTATCACCAGGTGCAGGGTACTGCGATGGGGACGTCTTGTGCCCCATCCTATGCCAACCTGCATCTGGGATGGTGGGAGAGGGAGTTGGTTTTCTCTGGGTCTCTCAAAGAATTTACGGACTGTATCTTCCTATGGAAGAGGTATATTGACGACGTCCTTATCATTTGGACGGCACCTTAACACACTTCGTCAAGTTTGTAGAGACTCTCAATAAGAATGACCTTAATCTCAGGCTCACTATGGAGTTCGGTGACCAGACACTAAACTTCCTAGACTGCTCACTAAGGATCACTGGGGATCTCATGATTGAGACCACACTATACCGCAAGCCCACATCCACTAACAGCATGTTACGCTGGGAAAGTCACCATCCATACCCCTTAGAGGGGGATCCCAGTGGGCCAGTACCTTAGACTCAGGAGAACTGTTCATCCATTGAGGACTTTCAAACTTAAAGCCACTGAACTGAGACATAGATTCAAACAAAAAGGCTATCCAAATAGATGCCTCAAACATGCCTATCAGAGGGCTCTAAGCAGTACACGTGACGACCTACTAGCAGACAAGCCTGACCAAGACCCCCAGAAACTTATCAGATGCATAGCAAGCTACGACGCCGGTTGGAACGAAGTCAAAAAGGTCATGGGCCGCTTCTGGCCCCTGTTAACTCAGGACCCGCATTTGAAGGACGTCATCTCCAGCAAAGTGTCGGTCACAGCCAGGAGAGGCAGGAATATGAAGGAGATACTGGTACCCAGTCACTTCACCGCATCTAAGAAAAAGAAGAACACTACCTGGCTAAATGTACATGGCACATACCAGTGCGGCAAATGTGTTGCATGCACACATATAGCCAAGGGGTCCAAAACTATCATGGACTCGACCAATACTATAGCTATCCCTATAAAACAATTTTTTAATTGCAACACCTCTGGGATAGTGTATCTATTAACATGCAAATGTGGCTTGAAATACGTGGGCAAAACCATACGCCCATTCAAAAGACGTATTATGGAGCATGTCCACTCCGTTACCTCCAGCAAAGACACACCAGTAGCTAGACATATCAGAATCCATCACATGGATACTCCCAAATGCATTAAGTTCGCTGGCATCGAGAGAATCCAACTGGGCAAAAGAGGTGGGGACCTTGATATGACCCTCAGAAGGAGGGAGTGTTATTGGATCTATAAACTGGATACACTATCACCCAAAGGCCTAAATGAAGGGTTCACCTTCACCCCGTTCATCGACTCTTGATTCTTTAGCACCTCATGTATATATGTATATAGATATGTAGTATTTTTGATTCACACCATTGGCCCCTCCTAATTAATTCTTTTAAGCTTTTCGAATCAATAGAGTATCTCATCATGTACTTGCAGCTCCCATTCTACCACACTGAATCTCTCCAACCACGGTAGAGACTGTGAATAAGTGGAGTGACAGCGAATACAGCCAATCACAATCAGACACCAGGGGGCAGTACACGCCCATCGTCCTGATTGGCTGCAGAAGCCGCCTAGATCGGCATTTAAACGCTGTAGGCAGCAGTACATACCTCACCTTTGACAAAGGCGCTGTAGCAGCGCCGAAACGTGCGTTAGGTCGCCAACTTCTTTATTTTAAACCTTCACGATTTGATGTGATCACCAGGGGAAACTACTTTAGCACCTACTGAGCTAGCAAGTAGCTCTTTAGCTACTCTAATAATTTCAGTGCAGAATCTTTTTTTACTCCTTACAGGTGAATTACTTTAGCTCCTCTCCACTCGTATGAGAGAAGCCTCTCCAGCTGTTGACATCAAGTAAAGACAACAAGTGGGCTATTGGAGAGACGGCGTTACTGCACTCACCTGTAGCGTTCTTACGTTTAACAGGGTGGATATATCTGTGTCTCCATACCCACATTGGGTCTTGCTCCATATTGGAGAGTTGTCTCGTCCAGCTGTCATACCGGCAAGCTGCTGACACAAAGCAGAAACAGCTAACGGGTTACTGGGAGACAGTTTTACTGCACCTAATGGTAGCGTCTGTACGTTCCAAGTGTGGATACATCTGTGTCTCCCTACCCATGTTGGGTCCTCTCCATACATAGGAGAGTCTGTTCCGTCCAGCTGTTATACCGACAAGCTCTATAGCAAGACTGTTATGTATTATTTATTTTCTTTTGGGAGGGGCTCCTTAGCAATTGGCACCGACTAGAGGCCTTGCTATCTAGTAAGTTCCAACTCCCTCTACCTTCTCACAGTCAGTTACCGCTAGGCACTCTTCCTGTTTGGTAGATTGTGCCATCACCAGCGGTTCAAGGGTGTTTTGAGTAATTCCAGCACGGAGTATAGTCTCTTTCCAAGGCAACATCAGATTCCTTTATAGACAGGATTGAGTGTGCTCTATCATTGACTCACAGTGTTCCAGTACTTGGATCGAACCGTTTGGTCCAACCTGTTCCCGTCATTCTAGAGCCTTTTTCACTCACCTATCCCTGTCGTAGAGGTCAGCTGCCAGTAAGAGCATAAGTCTGCACTGTGCAATACCTGTTACCCAGCCTCTGCGTATACATTCCAAGCTTTTCTCCAGTCAAAAGCAGTATACAGCAGGGCTAGCCTCCACAGGTTCCTTTAGCCATTTTGTAGGTACAACCTATTATATTTTTTGTTTTCCCCGTTTGGTTCATAGCGGTTGTGGGATATTAAGTTTCCTTTCTCTATATGTATATATCTGTCTGGGACCATACAGTAGTTATGGTGCCCATAATAAAGTTGAATTTTTAAGTCTGCCATATTGGTTAGAATCATCCCTGCAGCACCCATCTCCAGTGCTCCTGAGGCTGCCCCACAGCTTGGGTTCACGTTTTTTTCTATTTTGTACACATACAAGGGTTATGCCCTCCTGGGTCTGCAGACACACTCTAGTTCCCACCCACTGGGAACACTTGCACTAACGTGCTACTTTCTTATATTTATCTAGTTCTAGAGGTTTCAATACCTATAGAGTGTGCTATCATATCTTCTATTTTTAGATTACCACGAGGTGTAATCAATCATGAGTAATTTCTTGTCCCAACTGAAAGAGACGAATCAGTGGTGCACGGATATTGACTCCGTGTTTTCTGACAAAGACGTAACATACTCACCTGAGCAGGACAATATTAACGCTAAGTTCAGAACTTTATCAAACTTATGTAAACAACAAATCCGGCTAGGATGGGAGGTCACATCATTGCAAAAATATACGAGCAAATCAATGATACCCAGGGGATTGAGAATACAAACCATCCCCAATCTCGAACTAGATAGTCCTGAGCTCTTGAAAGAATGGGAGGATGCAGCAAATGTCTGCTCCAACAAATTTATGGATATCCTACTTAGGTTTGAATCAGATAGGCTTAAAACGGTCAATGAGAAAGTCAATACAGCAGTAGAAGGGATACAGAGCTATAAAGACGATCCTTCCTTCAGTGTGCAGGAACAAAGGCTACAGCAAAATCTTAATAAATATCAGAATAATGTAAAAAGCCGAAAACATAGTAAATTCATCAGAGACAATGATGATTACAAAAAAGGAAAGGTGTACAGAAGGTTCAGGAAAACCACAAGAGCAGACTCTGATCAGTACATGACCTCCGATTATGAGACGTCCGACACAGACAACGAACAAGCCACTACCCCAACGGGCAACTCCAATCCTCAGTCTAACAAAGGGATCCTCAAAAAAGGGGTAGCTTTTTTAGGGCAACCCCCCCGAGAGGGGGAGGCTCAAAATCAAAGACAAACCAGATACAGAGGGAGAGCGCGCAGACGCTATTAACCGACGAATTAAAAGTTGTCAACTTGTCAGATGTCACCCTCACCCCCACACAAGTTAGGGTCCTCACGAGAGGACTATCCTTTGTCCCAACTCCACCGTTCAACCATTTCGAATGGATTAAGGACATTAATCTCTTTGGGAGGAAATTGGCCCTACATAAGTTCTTTAAACTAAAAGATGAGAAAAGGGCAAAGGAACTAGGCTTCAACCCCAGAGAGTATCAATGCCTACAGGAGCTAGTATCTCTCCTCGATGATAATGACACCTATCCCACAGCCCCTTACACCGATCTCTGCCAGCGTAGTAAATTCACTCCAAATTTCAGGGAGTTTAAGAATATAGATACGTTCATTGATTCAATCACTAACATGATCAAGACCATGAATACTGACATGCTGACAGTCAAACCAAGGGGCAATCTCTCGGTTAGTGAATGGCGAGCCCTGTGTGATCTCAGAGATAATGAGGGAATTGTAATCAAACCTGCTGACAAGGGGGGTAACGTAGTCCTACTCAACAGAGCACATTACGTACGGATGGCTGAAGTCATCCTTAACGATGACAAGACCTACAAAGTGTTGACCACTGACCCCTCTATAAAGTACCAACGTGATTATAAGATCCTTTTGGATCAAGCCTTTGACCAGGGTGTACTCACGAAGGATGAGTATGGCAGTATTTATATCAAGAACCCAACAACATCCACATTCTACTGCCTCCCTAAAATACATAAGCAACATAAAGACCTGACAGCAAGACCAATAGTCTCAGGCTCTAACAATTTTACAAGCAAAGGCAGTATTTATGTGGATAGGATTCTACGCCCATTCGTAGAAAAATTACCATCCTACCTAAAAGATACCAAGGACACCCTCAAATGCCTAGCGTCACTTAAGGTACCAGAGGGATCAGCACTATGTAGTCTGGATGTGGAGGCCCTATACTCCTCCATACCACACTCTAGTGGTCTGGATCATGTTGAATACTTCCTGAAAACAAGGGGCACCGAACACACCACCCATACCCTATTTGTATTAAATCTACTAAGGTTCATTCTTACTCACAACTTCTTTCTCTTCCAAAACAAACACTATCACCAGGTGCAGGGTACTGCGATGGGGACGTCTTGTGCCCCATCCTATGCCAACCTGCATCTGGGATGGTGGGAGAGGGAGTTGGTTTTCTCTGGGTCTCTCAAAGAATTTACGGACTGTATCTTCCTATGGAAGAGGTATATTGACGACGTCCTTATCATTTGGACGGGCACCTTAACACACTTCGTCAAGTTTGTAGAGACTCTCAATAAGAATGACCTTAATCTCAGGCTCACTATGGAGTTCGGTGACCAGACACTAAACTTCCTAGACTGCTCACTAAGGATCACTGGGGATCTCATGATTGAGACCACACTATACCGCAAGCCCACATCCACTAACAGCATGTTACGCTGGGAAAGTCACCATCCCATACCCCTTAAGAGGGGGATCCCAGTGGGCCAGTACCTTAGACTCAGGAGAAACTGTTCATCCATTGAGGACTTCAAACTTAAAGCCACTGAACTGAGACATAGATTCAAACAAAAAGGCTATCCAAATAGATGCCTCAAACATGCCTATCAGAGGGCTCTAAGCAGTACACGTGACGACCTACTAGCAGACAAGCCTGACCAAGACCCCCAGAAACTTATCAGATGCATAGCAAGCTACGACGCCGGTTGGAACGAAGTCAAAAAGGTCATGGGCCGCTTCTGGCCCCTGTTAACTCAGGACCCGCATTTGAAGGACGTCATCTCCAGCAAAGTGTCGGTCACAGCCAGGAGAGGCAGGAATATGAAGGAGATACTGGTACCCAGTCACTTCACCGCATCTAAGAAAAAGAAGAACACTACCTGGCTAAATGTACATGGCACATACCAGTGCGGCAAATGTGTTGCATGCACACATATAGCCAAGGGGTCCAAAACTATCATGGACTCGACCAATACTATAGCTATCCCTATAAAACAATTTTTTAATTGCAACACCTCTGGGATAGTGTATCTATTAACATGCAAATGTGGCTTGAAATACGTGGGCAAAACCATACGCCCATTCAAAAGACGTATTATGGAGCATGTCCACTCCGTTACCTCCAGCAAAGACACACCAGTAGCTAGACATATCAGAATCCATCACATGGATACTCCCAAATGCATTAAGTTCGCTGGCATCGAGAGAATCCAACTGGGCAAAAGAGGTGGGGACCTTGATATGACCCTCAGAAGGAGGGAGTGTTATTGGATCTATAAACTGGATACACTATCACCCAAAGGCCTAAATGAAGGGTTCACCTTCACCCCGTTCATCGACTCTTGATTCTTTAGCACCTCATGTATATATGTATATAGATATGTAGTATTTTTGATTCACACCATTGGCCCCTCCTAATTAATTCTTTTAAGCTTTTCGAATCAATAGAGTATCTCATCATGTACTTGCAGCTCCCATTCTACCACACTGAATCTCTCCAACCACGGTAGAGACTGTGAATAAGTGGAGTGACAGCGAATACAGCCAATCACAATCAGACACCAGGGGGCAGTACACGCCCATCGTCCTGATTGGCTGCAGAAGCCGCCTAGATCGGCATTTAAACGCTGTAGGCAGCAGTACATACCTCACCTTTGACAAAGGCGCTGTAGCAGCGCCGAAACGTGCGTTAGGTCGCCAACTTCTTTATTTTAAACCTTCACGATTTGATGTGATCACCAGGGGAAACTACTTTAGCACCTACTGAGCTAGCAAGTAGCTCTTTAGCTACTCTAATAATTTCAGTGCAGAATCTTTTTTTACTCCTTACAGGTGAATTACTTTAGCTCCTCTCCACTCGTATGAGAGAAGCCTCTCCAGCTGTTGACATCAAGTAAAGACAACAAGTGGGCTATTGGAGAGACGGCGTTACTGCACTCACCTGTAGCGTTCTTACGTTTAACAGGGTGGATATATCTGTGTCTCCATACCCACATTGGGTCTTGCTCCATATTGGAGAGTTGTCTCGTCCAGCTGTCATACCGGCAAGCTGCTGACACAAAGCAGAAACAGCTAACGGGTTACTGGGAGACAGTTTTACTGCACCTAATGGTAGCGTCTGTACGTTCCAAGTGTGGATACATCTGTGTCTCCCTACCCATGTTGGGTCCTCTCCATACATAGGAGAGTCTGTTCCGTCCAGCTGTTATACCGACAAGCTCTATAGCAAGACTGTTATGTATTATTTATTTTCTTTTGGGAGGGGCTCCTTAGCAATTGGCACCGACTAGAGGCCTTGCTATCTAGTAAGTTCCAACTCCCTCTACCTTCTCACAGTCAGTTACCGCTAGGCACTCTTCCTGTTTGGTAGATTGTGCCATCACCAGCGGTTCAAGGGTGTTTTGAGTAATTCCAGCACGGAGTATAGTCTCTTTCCAAGGCAACATCAGATTCCTTTATAGACAGGATTGAGTGTGCTCTATCATTGACTCACAGTGTTCCAGTACTTGGATCGAACCGTTTGGTCCAACCTGTTCCCGTCATTCTAGAGCCTTTTTCACTCACCTATCCCTGTCGTAGAGGTCAGCTGCCAGTAAGAGCATAAGTCTGCACTGTGCAATACCTGTTACCCAGCCTCTGCGTATACATTCCAAGCTTTTCTCCAGTCAAAAGCAGTATACAGCAGGGCTAGCCTCCACAGGTTCCTTTAGCCATTTTGTAGGTACAACCTATTATATTTTTTGTTTTCCCCGTTTGGTTCATAGCGGTTGTGGGATATTAAGTTTCCTTTCTCTATATGTATATATCTGTCTGGGACCATACAGTAGTTATGGTGCCCATAATAAAGTTGAATTTTTAAGTCTGCCATATTGGTTAGAATCATCCCTGCAGCACCCATCTCCAGTGCTCCTGAGGCTGCCCCACAGCTTGGGTTCACGTTTTTTTTTTTTTCTATTTTGTACACATACAAGGGTTATGCCCTCCTGGGTCTGCAGACACACTCTAGTTCCCACCCACTGGGAACACTTGCACTAACGTGCTACTTTCTTGTATCCATGTATGTATATACTCCTATATGTTTGTAACCACAGGCGCAAATTATCTCTTTTCTTTCTGATAAGAGGTTTAGTCTGCTATAACTTTGAATAGTTATCCCTTTATAATATTGTCACATACTGAAGGTGTTGGTGCTATATACATGTTAATAATAATAATTATGAAGATATTATTAATAATAATAATAATAATATAGTAAGTCACCATTTTAATGGACAGATACAAATTAATACCTAAAATGAATACAGTCTTTAAGTATGGAATCCTTAAATCACAATGTAACCACCCATCTCTGTGAGACGTTTTGGACTATAGAGTTGTTCTCAGTGTTTCTTAATGATAAGAATTTGACTGGAGAATGCACAGGAACAAGGAAGGATGCAAGTGCTGGGCAAAAAGAACATGGATCTCTTAAGAGCCGGAGAGGCCAGTCCTGCACCCAAATCAATGGGAAGTTTTTAGGGCTTAGGAAATAGTTGTAGTAATTTTTTGGAACGGTTGATTACGTGCATTACAAATATTAATTTTTGAACTCAGAGTTTCCCTTTAACTTTTTTTTCATAGGGACCCAAATTAGAAACATGACATTAACTTTTTAGCCCCTGGTTCAATTTTCAAATTAACTCTGTGGCCCATTCTAAAACTTGTATTATGTACTATAGTGGGCTGTGTCACAGGGTCACATGAATCAGATGGTCTTTTCCAACCATTGGGGATTAGCTGAAATATAAGTGGGACCTACTTTTTGGCCTGACCCTGGGGTTAAAGAACCACTGGTCTAGTTATTCTATTTAACATAAATTAAATCTCATGCTCCTTCCATTTACATGACTAACAGATGCCAGAGGGAAGATTTGAAGACATCAGAAATCACAAGACAGGATTGAGTCTCCAGGACTTCTCGATGGAATTATACTAACAATCCAAGCTGTGATGTATCTTTTATGTAACATGCTTTTTGTTTTTGATTCGTTTTATAAGACATTGTGTTGGAGTTATTTAAAGCTGCAGCTGCAGTGCCTGTGAAATGGAAGAACGCAACGGAATCATTGGACTTAACTGAAAAGATACATGACATGCGCACAGTCGTTATTCGGCAGGTGCGATATTTACCCCCACACCCAATAACTTACAGACACCGTATTTCTGTTGGAAATATAAAAGTCCACAGCTTTATTTATTATCATAAACAAGGTAACAAATTGGGGTCATTGCCACATAATGTCAATTTCCCCACCATCCCCCACCGTACATAAGTTACCCCTGGCAATGACCCCGGCCAATAACAATATATAACATTATAAATAACAAATAATGCATAACACATGGCCTACCAAAGAGGCCCCATATCCATAACTTTATTAACTGTAGGGGTGTACCGAGACCCCCCTACACCACCTGGTTCGGAGCCACCGATGAGCTCGAACCCACAAACCACTTAACACTCCGGTCTAATCCAGCCTAACTTTAGCCTAACCACTTGATACTCCTCCTACCTTACAATTACCCAAGCCCTATCCCGACGCTGTGACCAAACGGGAACTCCAATACTACAGGGAGGGTGGGAGGCAGGCCCGGACTGGCCATCGGGCACGCCGGGCAAATGCCCGGTGGGCCGCGGTGGCCAGGGGCCGAGGCCGGCAGGGAGATCACAGGATCTTTCCTGCCGGTCTTTGCAGGGCCGGCACTATCCTATCGCCGGCCCTGCAGTAGTCCACTGCAGGCCGGTGGGGAGATCAAAGATCTCCCTCACCGGCCCACATGCAGGATATTGCGGCCGCCAGTGGGGAGAGAGGGAGGGAGCCAGCCTGCCAGCAGAGGAACCCGGAGGAGCTCTAACTTACAGCTCCGCCGGGTTCCTCTCGCGAGATTCGGAGCGTTGCCACGGCAACGTTCCGGGTCTCGCGAGAGTGAACTCTAGCCCAACAGGCTAGAGTTCACTCACCACTAAGACCACCAGGGATGAATGGCAGCCCCAGCAGCAGGATCCCCCTCCCAGGCTAAAGGTAAGCAGGGAGGGGGGAAATAATAAGTCACAGCAGCCTCACTTACTCCCTGCACCCCAACATATAATAAGTCACAGCAGCTTCACTTACTCCCTGCACCCCAACATATAATAAGTCACAGCAGCCTCACTTACTCCCTGCACCCCAACATATAATAAGTCACAGCAGCCTCACTTACTCCCTGCACCCCAACATATAATAAGTCACAGCAGCCTCACTTACTCCCTGCACCCCAACATATAATAAGTCACAGCAGCCTCACTTACTCCCTGCACCCCAACATATAATAAGTCACAGCAGCCTCACTTACTCCCTGCACCCCAACATATAATAAGTCACAGCAGCCTCACTTACTCCCTGCACCCCAACATATAATAAGTCACAGCAGCCTCACTTACTCCCTGCACCCCAACATATAATAAGTCACAGCAGCCTCACTTACTCCCTGCACCCCTAACACCCTGCACCCCTAACACTCACAGCACACACACACACACACACACACACTGCACCCCTAAAACTCACAGCACCCCTGACACGCACAGCACACACACTGCACCCCTGACACTCACAGCACACACACTGCACCCCTGACACTCACAGCACACACACTGCACCCCTGACACTCACAGCACACACACTGCACCCCTGACACTCACAGCACACACACAATGCACCCCTAGCACTCACAGCACCCTCACACACATACTGCACCCCTGACACGCACAGCGCACACACACAAACTGCACCCCTGACACTCACAGCACCCTCACACACACACACACACTGCACCCCTGACACTCACAGCACACACACAATGCACCCCTAACACTCACAGCACCCGCACACACACAATGCACCCCTGACACTCACAGCACCCTCACACACACACACACACTGCACCCCTGACACTCACAGCACACACACAATGCACCCCTAACACTCACAGCACCCGCACACACACAATGCACCCCTAACACTCACAGCACCCTCACACACACACTGCACCCCTGACACTCACAGCACACACAAAATGCACCCCTAACACTCACAGCACCCTCACACACACATTGCACCCCTGACACGCACAGCACACACACACACACACACTGCACCCCTGACACTCACAGCACCCTCACACACACACACACTGCACCCCTGACACTCACAGCACACACACAATGCACCCCTAACACGCACAGCACCCTCACACATACACTGCACCCCTGACACGCACAGCACACACACACACACACACACTGCACCCCTGACACTCACAGCACCCTCACTCACACACACTGCACCCCTGACACTCACAGCTTCCTCACATGCATACACTGCACCCTCATACACAGCTTCCTCACACGCACATAGCGCCCTCACGTAAACACAGCACCCACTCACACACAGCACACACACACTGCACCCATCACACACACACAGCACCCTTACCCAGTGGTGTATCCTGGTTTTGTGCTGCCCTAGGCAGGACAAAACTCAGGCGCCCCCCTCCCACCCACGCCACCCCCACCCAACCCTCCCCCCCCGCCCGCACCACCCCCACCCAACCCTCCCCCCGCCCGCGCCACCCCCACCCAACCCTTCCCCCGTCCCGCCTCACACACACATTCACTGACAAATACGCGCACACTCACTAACAGACACACACACTCACTAGCAGATACACACACACACTAACATACACACACACACTTACATACACACACACTAAAACACACACTAACAGACACACACTTACAGACACACACACACACACACACACACACTAACAGACACACACATACATACAGACATACACACACACTAACAGACATACACACACACACACTGACACACACACACACACACACACACTAACAGACACACACAGACACACACTAACAGACATACACACACACACACACTGACATATACACACACACACACACACAAACACGCACACACTAACAGACATACCCACACAATAACAGACATACACACACGCACTAACAGACACACACTTACAGACATACACACACTAACAGACACACACACACAGACACAGTAACAGACATACACACACACTAACAGACATACAAACACACTCACTCACATATTTAATACATTATTTTTTTTACATTTAACCCCCCCAGCCTCCTTACCTTTGGGAATGCTGGGGGGGGTATCTGTCTCCCTGGTGGTCCAGTGGCTGCTGGGCAGTGCGGGTAGGTGGGCGGCCGGCGAGGGAGCACTTCCTCTGAGCGGTCTGCTCAGCTCCCTCGCGCGCCGCAGAGTGAGGCTGGGAGGCGGAGCCGGAATATGACGTCATATTCCGGCTCCCAGCCTCACTCTGCGGCGCGCGAGGGAGCTGAGCAGACCACTCAGAGGAAGTGCTCCCTCGCCGGCCGCCTACCTACCCGCACTGCCCAGCAGCCCGCCGGCCGCCCAGCATGCCTTGTTAGCCGCAAGGCTAACAAGGCATTTGCCCTGGGCATTTGGGGGCGGCTTTTTTTGCCGCCCCCTGAAAAATGCCGCCCAAGGCAAATGCCTTGTTTGCCTCGCGGCTAATACGCCCCTGCCCTTACCCACATAGCACCCTCACGCAAACACAGCACCCATCACTCACACACATTCTACACCCCTTACACACACACACACACACACACACACACACACACACACACAGTGCACCCTCACGCACACTGCACAATATGCTTTCCTAGCATTTTTGTCTCCTAGTATCCCAACTATGGAGACACCAGAGACAAATTTCAAGCAAACACAGTGCAAGCATGTTATTAAATTTGCTTGTGCTGCGCAGAACAAATACAGGGTATTTTTCTCATGCCAGAGCTCTTCAGCAGAGCTCTGCGCATGGTCTACCTTGGAAGAGCATTGAACCAACATGCTCACTTTGTGATGGGGCGTGCTTGTCATTGGTGATGACAAAACACACCCTATCTGACCCCGCCCCCTTTTTAGTGGGCCGCTGTAATTAAAAAAATGCCCGGGCCGAATTTTCTTCCCAGTCCGGCCCTGGTGGGAGGGACAATTAACAGGTAAGTGACAGTTCTGTTAAAATGTCCCCTACTCTTAAAATGGCTGCTTAATATACCCATATTCTTCCAACCCCTTTTTCAGATAAAGACACCCCTTTAACTAGTAACTTCCCTGCCTACTCCTTGGCTCTGTCAAGGCCCACTCCCTTGACTCCGCTGTTCCATGGGCTTAATGACATGCGCACAGTCGTTATTCGGCAGGTGCGATATTTACCCCCACACCTAATAACTTACAGACACCGTATTTCTGTTGGAAATATAAAAGTCCACAGCTTTATTTATTATCATAAACAAGGTAACAAATTGGGGTCATTGCCACATAATGTAAATTTTCCCACCATCCCCCACCGTACATAAGTTACCCCTGGCAATGACCCCGGCCAATAACAATACATAACATTATAAATAACAAATAATACATAACACATGGCCTACCAAAGAGGCCCCATATCCATAACTTTATTAACTGTAGGGGTGTACCGAGACCCCCCTACACCACCTGGTTCGGAGCCACCGATGAGCTCGAACCCACAAACCACTTAACACTCCGGTCTAATCCAGCCTAACTTTAGCCTAACCACTTGATACTCCTCCTACCTTACAATTACCCAAGCCCTATCCCGCCATAGCAAGAGACTTGATACCTTAATGTCTCGAGCGACCCCCACCACACATAAATAGGGCTTTTGCAATTCCCTCCTGGAAACCCAAATTCAATAAATCACACCCTACCTCAGACAGGTGTACCCCATCTCTTCGGAAGTAACCGGGTAACATTCCTGTGACGAAACCAATCTCGCCACATTGTATTGGAGGAGCCTGGTTGCCCGCCTGCTGCCTTTGGACTATGGCCCTGGGAGATTGGGCCCTTTACAAACAGTATTCGGCCCTAACAGAGTGCATGTCACTCATTCTGGCCCTTTAAATACAGTGGGGCCATTCGGTACTTGCCCTGTGTGAGCAGTGATACCCCCCAGATACCTATGCCATGGAGCCTATTCATATAATGAAAGACTATGGGAAAGACTTTGGCTCCATGGCAATTAAACTGTATTTGTGTGGTCTGCGTGCCATTCACCTAATAATGTGCACGCAGACCTGAGCTATCTGGGGATATGTTAAATGTCTGTGTTTAATGTATAAAATATGACTTTATGTATTTTAAAGAGTTTTATGTTGTTTTGCAACCATGTGGTTAATGGAGTCTGCCTCTAGTCCTGGATAATTAGATTTCTTCTCCAATTATCTCCAGGGCAGAAGGGAGGAAGCCAGGATGCATTGTGGGGATGTTTTACTTTTACTGTTTGAGCCAGGGGGAATAAAATATACTTTTAGTAACATTTGAACCCCTGGTCGGATTCATGCCATTTTTTAATATGTTGTTCCCCTGAATGGATTGATTGTGGATATGTATTTTTATGTGAATGTGATGTATGGTTTTAAAGTTATGAAAGTTGTGTAAAAGTATATTTTGAACTGTACACATAATGGGATTAAGTGTCACACTAAGGGGAGGGGATGTGTGGGAGGTAACATCTATGTTATTGGTTCTTTTATGCCTCCCCCTGGGTGTGGCCTGTATGTGTACTCATGTAATAAAAACCAGGCTGGGTGCCCAGCACCTGAGAGACCACTGCTTGACCTTCAACACGGAGCCTTGTCTCGTTCTTGGGGGGATTCACTGTATGCTGTTGGAGATTTGACTGCTAGGAGTGTAAGCTGATGTCTGCTTTTCCTATTCATCTGCTAGCAGCTATTTGTGAGGTTCCAGCTGGAGTGCTACCTTATTCACCTATATCCAGTTCGTGAGTTCTGATGTTCTGCAGTAGCTGTGCCTTTCTGAGAAAAGGGGATTATCGCCTAAACGGATTTTAACCCCTCATATGCTGAAACGGTCCGTTACAATTGGTGGCAAGCGGCGGGATCGTTCCTACAGCCAGAAGGACAGCTACAGAACACCATTTCTTTGGATTTACAATTTGAGGGCAACGCATGTCTGAGTACAGCGACCCTGACAGCACCAGGATGGAACCAGCAGTGGAGTACAATAAGGGTGACATGGATGACCGGGATGCAATAAGGAAAGGCATCTGGTACCAGGCCCTGGGTAATGTACAATACCAGCGGGGTGAGAGTCTCCCCAGTGAAGAGCAGCGGTTGCAGAAGCAAGTGGCCCTGCGGATGCCCTTCCTGGGAGAGCAGCCCCTGGAGGAATGGGTGAAGGAACTAGAGCACCGGGTATGGCAGGAGCTATGGCTGGAGGATGCCTACCAGGCGCTCTGGTGGTATATGGCACAGTATATACCCTGGACAGCCGAACATGACAAGCCAGAGGGAGAGGAGTTTGATGGTCCTGGCTTGTTATGGGAGTCCTTTGCAGAGCCTGGCTTCGGGAGCCCTGCGCAAACCAGACTGCAGGACATTTTCTATGAGAGGGAGGCTAGGCATGAGTGGGATGACCCCCATGAGGTAGAGCAAGACCTGGCTCACCTAGCAACCCTGGAGTGGGAACTGGAGCAAAACTACCAAGATCTCTTCCACTTCATTGGGAAGGCTCAGCAGGACAGTAAGGTGACAGACCCAGATCCAGACCCCTTCCGCTGGGAAGATATTGTAGAGATTTACTGGGAAGAACCCCAGGTGGCCGGTAGAGATGGGACCGAGGTCTCTCCACCGGTCCTGCAGGGAATTGGGAGCCCAGTCTCCATTCCCCAGCAGCAGGCTGAGTTACAGGGGGCAGAGGTAGTTGGTCCTACCCCCCAGCAGCAGAGTGATATGCCGGGAAGGCAGTGTGAAGTGCAGGGAGAGGAGAGCAGCGTCCTCCCTCCCCAGCGGCAGGCTGAGTTACAGGGGGCAGAGGTAGTTGGTCCTACCCCCCAGCAGCAGAGTGATATGCCGGGAAGGCAGTGTGAAGTGCAGGGAGAGGAGAGCAGCGTCCTCCCTCCCCAGCGGCAGGCTGAGTTACAGGGGGCAGAGGTAGTTGGTCCTACCCCCCAGCAGCAGAGTGATATGCCGGGAAGGCAGTGTGAAGTGCAGGGAGAGGAGAGCAGCGTCCTCCCTCCCCAGCGGCAGGCTGAGTTACAGGGGGCAGAGGTAGTTGGTCCTACCCCCCAGCAGCAGCGTGATTTTTTGGGAATAGAGAGCACAGTCTCCTTTCCCCAGCGGCAGAGTGTCCAGCAGGGAATAGAGAGCCCAGTCTCCTTTCCCCAGCAGCAGGACACTGTATTGGGAGAAGAGACAGTCGGTCTCCCTCCACAGATGATGGAAGTATGTATGGGAGAGGAGCTTGCTACCACCTCTCCCCAGCGGCGGATCATTGATATGCAGGGAATAGAGAGCCCAGTCTCCTTTCCCCAGCGGCAGAGTGTCCAGCAGGGAATAGAGAGCCCAGTCTCCTTTCCCCAGCAGCAGGACACTGTATTGGGAGGAGAGACAGTCGGTCTCCCTCCACAAAGGTGGAAAGTATGTATGGGAGAGGAGCTTGCTACCACCTCTCCCCAGCGGCGGATCCGTAATGTGCAGGGAATAGAGAGCCCAGTCTCCTTTCCCCAGCGGCAGAGTGTTCTAGTGGGAGAGGAGCCTGTTACCCCCTCTCCCCAGCGGCAGCTTAATATACCAGGGGGAGACTGTAAACCCCCCACCGGTGCAGATGGGACCGTGGTCTCTGCACTCACCACACAGGGGGTAGGGACGGTCGGTCCTACCCCCCCACGACAGAGCTGTGTATCCAAGGGGGAGACAACCGGTCTCCCCACTCAGCAGCAGAGCTATGCAACTAAGGGGGAGACAGTCCATCTCCAGCAACCAGGCTCCAACCAGACTACTCCGGTGGTAGTGCTGGCACCAGGACAGAGTACCGCTGGTCTCTGCCCACTCAGCAACCCACCAAGGCAGCCTACCAGTCCCCTACACAGCCGTGGTGAGGCACCTGGACATGGACAAACTTCTCCTCTACCCAGGTGTAGTAACTATTTATTGTGGGTGGGCTGTACTGTTTTTTTTGCTTTATGGGTGGGTTGCTGGACTAACAAGGGCACTGACCGGCAGGAGGTCAGGTACCCTGTTAGTCTTTTTGGAAAGGGGGAGAGATGTGACGAAACCAATCTCGCCACATTGTATTGGAGGAGCCTGGTTGCCCGCCTGCTGCCTTTGGACTATGGCCCTGGGAGATTGGGCCCTTTACAAACAGTATTCGGCCCTAACAGAGTGCATGTCACTCATTCTGGCCCTTTAAATACAGTGGGGCCATTCGGTACTTGCCCTGTGTGAGCAGTGATACCCCCCAGATACCTATGCCATGGAGCCTATTCATATAATGAAAGACTATGGGAAAGACTTTGGCTCCATGGCAATTAAACTGTATTTGTGTGGTCTGCGTGCCATTCACCTAATAATGTGCACGCAGACCTGAGCTATCTGGGGATATGTTAAATGTCTGTGTTTAATGTATAAAATATGACTTTATGTATTTTAAAGAGTTTTATGTTGTTTTGCAACCATGTGGTTAATGGAGTCTGCCTCTAGTCCTGGATAATTAGATTTCTTCTCCAATTATCTCCAGGGCAGAAGGGAGGAAGCCAGGATGCATTGTGGGGATGTTTTACTTTTACTGTTTGAGCCAGGGGGAATAAAATATACTTTTAGTAACATTTGAACCCCTGGTCGGATTCATGCCATTTTTTAATATGTTGTTCCCCTGAATGGATTGATTGTGGATATGTATTTTTATGTGAATGTGATGTATGGTTTTAAAGTTATGAAAGTTGTGTAAAAGTATATTTTGAACTGTACACATAATGGGATTAAGTGTCACACTAAGGGGAGGGGATGTGTGGGAGGTAACATCTATGTTATTGGTTCTTTTATGCCTCCCCCTGGGTGTGGCCTGTATGTGTACTCATGTAATAAAAACCAGGCTGGGTGCCCAGCACCTGAGAGACCACTGCTTGACCTTCAACACGGAGCCTTGTCTCGTTCTTGGGGGGATTCACTGTATGCTGTTGGAGATTTGACTGCTAGGAGTGTAAGCTGATGTCTGCTTTTCCTATTCATCTGCTAGCAGCTATTTGTGAGGTTCCAGCTGGAGTGCTACCTTATTCACCTATATCCAGTTCGTGAGTTCTGATGTTCTGCAGTAGCTGTGCCTTTCTGAGAAAAGGGGATTATCGCCTAAACGGATTTTAACCCCTCATATGCTGAAACGGTCCGTTACAATTCCCTCCAGTTCCCCATGCCTCACCGGGACCCCCCCTATCCTCCGAATAAAGACCGCCATGGCTTTATTAACTTTACCTCGGCAATGTGCCACTGCCGCTGAGTCCCTGGCGTGCCTCCAGTTAAACCGCGGCACCATCTCCGACCACACTACCACCACGCCAGGGACCAGCTCCCGCACCCTATCTACGTCCCGCTTCATCCTCCTGATCAATACCCTTTGGGGAACCAAACCCAAATCATTGCCCCCACTGTGAATTAACAGTATGTCCGGGGCAGACCCCCCCAATATCCTCCTAAAAATCTCCCCGCTTATGCTCTGCCAACTAAAACCCCGAAAACCAAACCACTGAAGGTCCACCGTGTCCAGAAGAAAACCCAGTTGTGTGCCTTGTCTCCGAACTGCGGCCCTCTTCTGTGCCCAGTAGACAAACGAGTGACCCACCAACCAAGCGACCAAGCCTGTAAAGAAGCAAAATCAGTTATCCGGCATAGTACCTGTGTCCCACAACCATACCTTTCCATTCACACCAACCTATCCGGCCTCACATATGCGCGGAACCGGATGGACTCCCATCTCCCAATCCGCTTTATCCGTTCCTCTCCTCGGTCGCAGCCCCTATGCGGAATGAGTGTGTCCCAAATTGCCCGGGCTGCAAGGCCAACTTCGTTAAACCCATGCGAAAGACCCGCAAGAACTGAAAGCGTGACAGCGCTCGCCCGTCCTCATGTATCAGAAAGCAACCACCGACCTTTGGGCGAATTTTCAAAAACCTGCCCCCACATAACACCGGACACACTGCGGACCCCGGTAAAGAGAACAAGACGATCTTCTTACCCTTTCCGAAGACGTCCGTCTTTGAGCGCCGTAGCCAAATTACGACCTTATCCTGCTCAACCACCACGTCCTCAAACCGGAGCCCCGTCGTCCCTGTCCTATTGGCGCTTACCAATTCTCCGATGCAAAACGCCCCAAAGAAAGCCCATATGAAGGCCACGGAAAACAAAGTTACCTCAAATGACGATACGCACGTATCGTTCAAAATTCCCACCAGCCCTTGAAGGGCGGCAAAAGACACACGCCTCCATTGCATCCATCGACTTCTTGCCTTTCCGGAAGCCCCGCAGGGTTTGTTTCACCAAGAAATGTTTAGTCAAGTCCTCCCACCCGTTAAACTTAAACAGGAACGCCAGGGCTGACATATAGCGCTCGACCCTAGAAGGGGACAACCCTCCCGCCACTAACCTGCAAAGAAGGCACAACAGTGTATCCAACCTACCAGCTGCGGAGTTACCCATTCCAGCCTGTTCCATCATCTCCTCCCATTTGTTCCAAACCTTCGTATAAGCGGCCCATATCCCAGGCGCTAACGAGCTCCTTATGTATCGCCCAAGCACGATGTCCCGAGCCGCCACATCTCCTCTGGGCACGCCTGCCCCTTCGCCTGTGCGTCCGGCGCCGCTTCCCAAAACCGTTCCCACTGCGAACGAGATAGAGCGTCAGCAACCACATTCAGCAGACCCGGCACGTGCCGCGCTCTGAAGACAATATTCCAAGACATACACAGGAGAACTAGATGCCGTAACAACCTTACCACGGGAAGGGACGACGCTGAGAGACTATTAATCACCTGTACCACTGCCATATTATCAGAGTGGAAGGTAACTCTGAGCTCCCCGCCCCAGAGCGATACCGCTACCACTACCGGAAAAAGCTCCAAGAAGGCCAGGTTCCTAATCAAGGGGCTCTCCGTCCAAGCTTTAGGCCAAACCTCGGCATACCACTTGCCCCTAAGGTATGCCCCGAAGCCAACGCTCCCCGAGGCGTCCGTAAACAGCCCGGCGTCGCCCGATGCTGCCGTCGCATCCCTAAAAAACACACGCCCGTTAAACTCCGTTAGGAAACGGTTCAATACCTTTACAAGTCAGGAGAGAGATAGCCACTCCCCTCTATCCTCATTCCTCTCTGTCCCTTCGTGGTCGCCAGATGTGGTGTATCACCAAATTAATATAAATATTACACAAGGTTCGTCTACATTAAAAGGTATTTATTTAGAAGGCAACAACACAATACTATAAATGTATCACAAACACACAGCCCAGACCCACGGAGCAACAACCCTTTTAAATCTATCTATCTATATAGTAATCCCTTTCCCCAGACGTTTGATCTCACCCACGGTTAGGCCTTCACATCTAGTAATGGCTCACTGCTGCAAGTCCAACATCACATCCACCAAGGAAGAAAAGGAAGCAATAGAGTATAACATGGTTCACCAAGATAGCACATGGCGTCTGCACATCTGCTCTGCAGCACAACCAAGAAGGAACAGAGAGGAATGAGGATAGAGGGGAGTGGCTATCTCTCTCCTGACTTGTAAAGGTATTGAATTACCTACTTAACATATCAAAGGGTAAAGCTTGGGAATCACCTTACAAGCGAAGTTAAGGCTTCCCAACAGTGACTGCAGTCCCCTCAGGGTAACCTTCCTAGCGCCCTTCACTGCGCCTACTTGCTGGCGGAGCACCCTCAACTTCTCCGCCGGCAGCCAACATTCCCCCTGGACCGAGTCGATTTCCAGCCCCAAAAAACTCAGGCACTCGGTCGGTCCCACCGTCTTCTCCTCTGCCAAAGGAATCCCGAACTGCTGCGCTACCCTTTGAAAAACTCGTAGTATCTGGGCGCATCTGTCGGACCCCACAGGGCCCACACACAAGAAGTCGTCCAGGTAATGGACCACGGACTACCCATTCTAAAAACGTGCTGAACTTCTCAAAATACGCACAGGAAATGGAGCAACCCATGGGTAGGCATAAGTCCACGAAAAAATTACCCTCGAAAAAACACCCTGACAGTCCAGATGGATAGGAAGGAGCCGGAAGGCTGCTTCCACATCTACCTTCGCCATCAAAGCCCCTCGCCCAGCTTTCTGAACCAACTCGACTGCATGGTCGAATGATGCATACGATACGGAGCACAGGGCCTCGTCAATGTCATCATTTACTGACGCCCCTTTCGGGTATGATAAATGATGGATCAAACAGAACTTGCCTGCTTCCTTCTTGGGGACCACCCCCAGCGGGGACACCCTCAAGTCCGACAACGGCGGGGCTGCGTAAGGCCCTGCCATCCTACCCAGCTGCACCTCCTTCAGCAACTTGTCCCGCACCACCTCTGGGTGTTCCCCAACAGATTTGAGGTTACTACATAACCTCCCCAAGCCCCTACCCTGAAACGGTATGATAAACCCCTCCGTGAAACCTCACCATAAAAACTCGGCATCCTGTTGGTTAACGTACCGTTTTAGCTACGGTAGCATCTCGCCTACCTTCACCGGGGTTGCCCCCCGCGGCAGCGGAGGGGGCCGTCGCTCAACTGGCTCCCACTCCGGGTGCAGACCTACCTCTCTTGAAACACCGACTGGCTCCATGGGCCCCTCCACAACCGGAGCATTCGTGTTTAAACCTGCACGACGTTCCCCATTTACATTGGCCCTCATTGAAGAGCCAGCAGAAACCCTTCTTTTGCCCGGCCGATGCAGGTCCCCCAGGGGCCGCACCGGCCGTCCCGTGAAAGGGTGCAGCCTTCTGCGCCATCATGAGCCGCATCCAGAGGGGAAGGTCCATTTGGTCCCACCTCATGCTGGGATTCGCAGCTAACCGTTGGCGGAATTGCTCATCATACCTCCACCAGGCGACAACTCCGTAAGTCCGGTACACGTCCCCGATCCCATCTAGATAGCAGAATAGTTGTGAGCATCGATCCGGGGACTTTTCCCCTATCATGCTGGCCAGGATACAAAAGGCCCTTAGCCAATTCCCAAATGTTTTGGGGATCTTCCGATACCTAAGTTTTTTCTCTTCCTCTTCCTTCTTCGCATCCTTTTTGTCCTCCTCCTTCAAGTCCAAAAACTCTTCCAATGGGAGGAGGGAAAAAACCTCCACAAACTCACCCCTCCAAATCTTTTCCTTTACTTCCACTTTCAAATGACAACCTAAGGGGCCCGAGAAAGACATGTGCACGTTTTGACGCGCAGCGTCTGTAATTTCACCCCCTACACCAGCCTTCTCCACCTCGCTACCCTGTGCCGGTCCCTCAGCCCTACCCGATGACCCTTGTCCCTTCTCACACGTCCACACTCTCCCGAACTGTGGTGAAGATACTTCCCCACCCGCCCATGAGTCTAAAAATGATTTTAAACAGTTCAACAGTGTTCCTGCGTGTGGTGCAACAGTTGACTCACCGCCTGAGCCCGTAGCTGCGGAAGGCCGTGGGTTCATCTCCCTTCCGTCCACCATGCCTGGCTCCGGAGCATCCAATAGGCGCCGACTCCTGTCAGCCTGGCCCCGCGTCAGGACCGTAGGTGTAGAGCTGCGCAACCTGCAAGGAGAACGACACCTGGGTAGTGTGTCCGCATGTTCACATACCCGCCCTTCCTCCTTACGCTCCTGCCTGTTGTCCTGCACCTTGTCCCGTCCCACTGCCTGGCCCTCCCGGCCGTATGCGCTGCGCCGCTGACCTGGCGAGCTCCTGCCTGATGACCCAGATGCGCTGCGCCGTTCCCTTCTCCTCCTGTCCCCAGAAACTGATCTCCATCTACTACGTCTGCTTGTGGACCGACTCCTCTCTCTGCCCCTCCTGTCACGCCTGGCACTGTAGCCATGCTGCTCCCTGCTGAGATGCGGTCTAGGGTTGTGGGTAAGATCGAGCTGCCCCTGCGGCCCTCCCGTTCTCTCCGAACCCCTCCTTCCTCCATGCTCCAGGCTGACCCCTGGGATCGGTCCCTGTGCACTGCCCCTGGCCCCCTTTGGGCCGCCATGTGAATTGGGGATTCCACCTGCCGTTCCTGGCGCCCCAAGTCCCCCGCATCCGTGGGCCCCGCTTGCCCCAAGGTACCTGGCTGGGTGGACCCGCCGTCTGCGTCCCCAGTGCTGAACCTGGCCCCACTATTGGCCGCCCCCAGTGTGTCCTTGTGTCCAGAGGCTCCCCCTGCCATCAGGGGGACAGCCTGGTCTCCAGAGGCCTCCACCCTGACCCCCTCCCGCTGCCCGGCCCCAGCGCCAGCTCCTGACTCACCGGGCCGCATCCGCTCACTGCTCCCTCCATCCGATCCGCTCTGGGTCCCGGCCTCCACCGTGACAGTCCTGCCAGCCGCCTTCCGGCGGGGCGCACAACGCGTGGCAGGCCGCGGCCTGGCTGCTGCTCGAGCCCGACCGGCACCGCGTCGAACAGACGGTGCCGGCCGCGTCTCCTCCACTCCGCTGCGGCCCGCAACCACCTCCAGGGCACTACCAGCCTCCGCTGATGGGCTCCTCCGTCTGCCGACTTCGGGCTCCACAACCTGGGCTCAGCCGCTGGGGCGGTCTCACCCTCCTCATGGAACGCCGTGCTGCCGCCGCAGGGGGTGTAGGGGGGGAACCGGAGCCCCCAGTTGCTCGTGAAGCCAGGCCAGTCCTCTATCCCGCACAGCAGCTCTCACTCCTTCCAGGATCTCCTCCAGCGACGCCATGACCTGAAAGAGAAAAGAAAAAACCAACACAGACCTGCCAAAAACAATTAACAGGTAAGTGACAGTTCTGTTAAGATGTCCCCTACTCTTAAAATGGCTGCTTAATATACAGCTATTCTTCCAACCCCTTTTTCAGATAAACACACCCCTTTAACTAGTAACTCCCCTGCCTACTCCTTGGCTCTGTCAAGGCCCACGCCCCTGACTCCGCTGTTCCATGGGCTTCAATATAGAAACTGGGATACCACTGAGTATCACGGAAGGCTCGTGCAATGTGCCGGGGTGCTCCTCCGCTGCCGCAGCTCCCTCCACCTTATTCACAAGGGATAATTTGTTGTACTAAATGGAAAAGATGTTGTTTCATCCTTTAATTTTAGAAGTTTTACCATATTCTGGGTGAACAATAATCTAGCGTTGTTTGATTTGTACAACCTACTAAAATAACAGTGCAGTAATTGGATTATCATGCTCTGACCTGGCATAGCAGTAATGGGAAAGGGACAGATTTAATAATTAAATAATGAAGTATGTGAGTGTCGCTCCCATTAAACTCAGAAAGCTGGGGGCGCTGCTTTGGGAATGGGGAATCTTGCTATTCACAATATTGCGTCACACTGTCTGGGTTATTCACAAAAGTGAGTGAATTTAAAATTTAAGGGCAAAATAGCAGAATTAAAAAAAATTACATCTCTAAGTCAGCTGCGCTTCCAGTGTGTTCTTGTGACCATAGGCGTGCGCACGGGGTGTGCCGGGTGTGCCTGGGCACACCCTAATCACACCTCCGTGCTGCACTGCCTCTGGGCAGACTGACATGTCGGGTCCTCGAACCGACACAGGAGGGGGCCCGGCGGCTTGCCCACAATGCCGCCGGGTGCGAGGCCCCTCCTGTCAGTCTGCCCTGACAGAGATCCGGCCTCAGTCTGCAGCTCCGCCGGGAGTGAGCTGCAGACTGAGGTGTCTCGCGTTCTCCAGTCTGTAAGAGCGTTGCCGCGGCAACGCTCTGACTGGAGATCGCGAGACTCACCATGTGGTCTGCAGCTCACTCCCGGCGGAGCTGCAGACTGAAGAGAGAGGGCGCCCACTGGACCACCAGGGCAGCAGGTATTTATAAACTCCCCTTCTACCCCCTGACATTCACTGCTCCCCCACCCCTATCTACTCACGGACCCCCACCCCATTCACTCACCCCCTTCTACCCACTGCCCCCCGCCCCACCCCCTTCTACCCCCTGTCACTCACTGCCCCATCCAACCCCCTGTCACTGCCCCTACCCCCTTCCCCTCCACCCCTACCCCCTGCCACTGCCCCTCTACCCCCCCAACCACTGTCACTACCCCTCCACTCCCCCACACCCCCTGTTACTGCCCCTCTACCCCCCTAACCCCTGTCACTGCCCCTCTACCCCCCTTACCCCTGTCACTACCCCCCCACCCCATGCCACTGCCACTCAACCCCCCCCTAACCCATGTCACTAACCCCCTACCCCCTGTCACTGCCCCTTCCTCTTCCCCACACTCCCTGTTACTGCCCCTCTACCCCCCTAACCCCTGTCACTACCCCCTAACCCCTGTCACTGCCCCTCTACCCCCTTAACCCCTGTCACTACCCCCTACCCCTTACCCCCTGCCACTACCCTTCCACTCCCCCACACCCCCTGTTTCTGCCCCTCTACCCCCCTTACCCCTGTCAGTACCGCCCAACCCCTGTCACTGCCCCTCTACTCCCAACCCCTGTTACTACCCCCTTACCCCCTGTCACTGCCCCTCCACTCACCTACACCCCCTGTTACTGCCACTCTACCCCCTAACCCCTGTCACTACCCCTAACCCCTTACACTGCCTCTCTACCCCAACCCGTGTCACTAACCATCTACCCCTGCTACCTCCTGTCACTGCCCCTCGACCCCCCCTACCACCTGTCCCTCTACCCCCCTTACCCCCTGTCGCTGCCCCTCCACCCCCCTACCCCCTGTCACTGCCCCTCCACCCCCTACCCCCTGTCACTGCCCCTCCAACCACCTAACCCCTGTCGCCCACACAGTGCACCCCTCACAATCATACACACTGTACCCCACACACATTGCATCCCTCACAATCACACACACTGTACCCCTCACAATTACACACAATGTACCCCTTACAATTACACACACTGTACCCTTCACAATCATACACACTACACCCTTCACAATTACAGCACACTGTACCTTTCACAATTACACACACACACTGTACCCCTCGCAATCACACACACTGCACCCCTTACACGCTGCACTGCTCACAATCACACACACTGCACCTATGCATATTTGTATTTGTGTGTATGCATGTATGTATATATATATGTATGTGTGTGTATGTGTATATAAAAATACATATACACGCGGCGTGTGTTTGTGCTTTAGGGTGCACACCCTAATGCAACAGGCTGCGCACGCCTATGCTTGTGACCTAAAACTGGAAATGCACTTTGAATTCCTACTTTAGTGAAAAACTGTGTGTAAATAAAAGTTAGAAAACTGAAATGCAGTGATCAGCCACAACATTAAAACCATCGTATTAGTCCCCCTCGTGCTGTCAAAACAGCTCTGATGCATTGAGGCATGGACTCCACAAGATCTCTGAATGTGTCCTGTGCTATCTAGCACCATGACATTAGCAGCAGATCCTTTAAGTCCTGCAAGTTACGAGGTAGGACCTCCATGGATTGGATTTAATGTTAAACCACATACCACAGATGCTCAATCTTATTAGGATTTGGGGAATGTGGCAACACCTTGAACTCTTTGTCATATGCCTCAAACCATTCATGAACAATTATTGGAGTGTAGCAGGTTGTATTATCCTGCTGAAAGAGTCCACTGCCATCAGGGAATAACATTGGCATTAAGTGGTATACGTGGTCTACAAATTCTCTGGGTAGGTAATAGTGACAGAACATTGCCCAAAGCAGGTCTTTCATAGTGCATTCTCCCGCCATCTGTTCCCCAGGTAAATGATGCACACGCATCCGACCATTCACCTGATCTAAAGGAAAATGTGATTCATCAGACCAGACAACTTTCATCCATTGCTCCATGGTCTACTTCTAATGCTCACTTCCCCATTGAAGGCACTTTCAACAATGGAAATGGGTCATCATGGGCACCTGGTTGCAGGAGTGTAAGCAGGAGATGCTCTGACACAGTCGTCTAGCCATCACTGTTTGGCCCGTGTCAAAGTCAGTCAGATCTTTTCGTTTGCCCATTTTTCCTGCTTTCAATACATGACATTCAAGAACTGACTGTTCACATTTTGCCAGATATATCCCACTCCTTGACAGGTGCCATTGTAACGATATCATTAATGTCATTCACTTCACCTGTCAGTGGTTGTAATGTTGCGGCTGATCAGTGTATACAGTGTATACCTGTGTAGATCTGTTATGTTGCCAGGAAATCAAATCTATATCACCTCGTTAGATGAATGTATAATACCGTTTCGGCAACTGTCTCAAGAAAATCTCAGATTAATGACATTTCCAATGTAAACCTTACAGATATTTAAAGTCAGAGTTGTCATCAACAAGTTGCAATTTCTCACTCCAGGAGATAGTTTGTGATGTTAAACTACCAGCTCTGCTTTTTCCCCAAAATATGGGGAATCAGATCACAGAACAATAATGTGATAACAGTCAAAATATCAGCAGATCCCAACTCCTGCACAATGATGGATAGGTAACCTTCAGAACTCCAGATGTTGTGGACTACATCTCCCCTGATGCTTTGCCAGCATTATAGCTGTAAGAGCATTATGGGTGATGTAGTCCATAACGTTTGGAATACGAAGGTTGCTTACCCCTGGTCCTACTCATATATAATGTTTTCGATGTAGAAACAATTCCAAAGCTAGAAATATATTTTCACAACAGGAAATACATCCAATCAGGTGAAGGGAGGGGAAATCCTCTAATTTATAACAATTTAACTACGTTAACTACTTTCTATTCATTGTTTATCCCAGATTACCCACATGTTCATTAGTTTTGCATTTGTATATTCAACATGCTTCCTTTTTCTCAAGGGTTGTTTTTTGTTTTTGTTTGTCTTTGCTCTATCCCTGGTTTTTATACTTCTTCATGGCCTAAATTTATAATCCAAAACTCGATAAGGGAACTTAAAATTGTCAACTCAACTATATTGTTGTAAAATATTTAATTTCCTTTTATATTGTTAATTCTTCACAATTCCTTTTTTTAGCGCATAACTCAGGCACCTATTATACTCATAACATATGTTACAGTGCTTGGTCTTAGACAAGTAAACTTCCCCCCACACAATAAATCCGCATAGTGCTATATAAAAAACAAAAAGACAACGGACCCAAAAAACATTTTTAATATCAACTCAATAAACGTTTTCCACGCATAGTTAATCTTCTTTTTCAGGTTTAGTTGACAAAAGGATTTAACCTCCCTTATACTAATATGGCGGTCATATTGACACCCATAGGCTTAATTTATTTAATCTTCCTTACCGGCTGCTTTGGGTGAGGTAGGGCATTCAGATTTAGATCCCTGACTCTTCTATTTTCAGATAATCAAATTACAAGGAAGAAGCTAAGTTACTCCCTCCTAGTAATTCAACAAATAAATGGACGAATTCCATGGACAAAATATCGTCCAACAAGCAATTCGTTCTTTTTTTCCCCCATTTGTTGTAATTTGCATTCGTTAATTCGTCTTTTGGAAGAATTAGCGAATTGTCATACAATTCGGACTATAGCGTATTTGTGTCCAAGCACATTATCTAGTGTGGTCAATATTTCTCAGCTATAAACAAAGTAAAAGTTTGTTCAGCTGTCTACCAGAATAAACTCTAAAAGGGTATGGCTCTGTTATATTTGACCGAATAACTACAAGTGTTACAACGGCCAATAAATAGTCAGATATCTAAAGCAATTTACAGGGAGCTCAGTGGCTTGATCTGCAGGTGTGAGGTAATGGAAATTAACATTAATATAGCAATCGCCTCTTTTTATGTTGACTTTGGATGATTAAACCAGATTTCTAAGAAAACATAAAACTAATTGTTGTAAGGGACAAAGGCATTGTTCAGAGTTAAATTGCACAAGTTAAAATTGCTGTTTGACTGACGCCTTACTGAAGAATTTGGGAGGACTGGCCTAGGGCCAGGTTTTACTCCCAGTTTTAATTTCTCAGGAAATCCTATGACATATATAAGGAAGAGATGTAGGCTAGCATGTTCTTTTTTTTCCAGTTGTACCTACGAATCTGTAGGGAGTATTTTTCTCATGGGGAGCAATGGAAATTTTTGGCAAAGCGCAAAGCTTTTATCCAGCTTCATAAAGATTCTGGTTGTGACCAAAATGTTGAACGGCTCTTCAATAAAGCTTGTAGACTTTTTGTTAAGACCCCTGAGTGCTCTCCATCTTTGGATTATATTATATATGTTTAATGATTAAGGAACACTATAATGTTGGGAATACAAAGCTGCGTTACTAACAATATGCCTCCTCTGCCCCCCTCTGCCCCATATTGAATCAATGCTTTCCTATGGGGATTTAGATAATGCTGAATGTACTCATGCAAGTTGAACTCTGTGAAATAGCAGGAAGCACCTCTAGTGGCTATCTGGTAGAGACAGCCATTTAAATATTGTAGTTTCTCTAAAACAGTAATGTTTTACATTGCATGGTTAATGTGACAGGACACTGCAACCAGACAACTTCAATGAGATGAAGTCGTCTGGAGCAGTGGCATACTGGGGGGGGGGGGGGGGGAGGGAGAATGGATGATCCACTTGGGGGGGGGTAAGAGGGGGCGGTCCACCCCGGGTGCCACTCACTAGCGGGGTGCCGCAAGAACAGAGCACCAGCTGCTGCTGCTGCTGGATGTGAAGCAAGTGTGGAGAGTCCTGGGCCCCTCTTGACTGGCCAACCATGCTGGGCCACCAGCCCACCAGGAAATGTACTGTGTGTCCCCTCCCTGGTAAGAGTCAGGGAGGGGGGGGGGGAGGAACCCAGGTAAGATGTGAGGGAGACAGGATGGGCAGGTAAGTGTCAGGAAGGGAGGGGGTGCCCAGGTAAGAGTCAGGGAGGGGGGGGGGGAGGCAAACAATACACACTGCTCACCTTCCCAGCACTTATTCCACACAACACACACACTGCATCTGCATACACTACACAAATACAATACACACAAACTGCATTCACTATACACACACTGCATACACTATACACACACTGCATACACTATACATCCAATCCTCATACACTATACACACACTACATACACTATACACACACTGCATACACTACACAAACAAGCTGCATACACACACACACTACATACACTATACACACACACTGCATCCACTATACACACACTACATAGATTATATATATACACACACACACACTGCATACAATACACACACTGCATCCACTACACACACTGCATCCACTATACAAGTACACACACTGCATCCACTACACAAACACACTGCATTCACTATACTAACACACTACATACACACTTATACATGTGTTTCTGTGTATCTGTATGTCTGTGTATCTGTATGTGTGTTGGAATATGTGTTTGCAAATGTATATCTGTTTGTGTGTCTGTGTTTGTTTCAGTGTGTCTATGTATCTGTATGTATGTGTCTGTATCTGTATGTGTGTCTGTGCCTGTGTATCTCTCCGTGTGTCTGTAAGTGTGTGTTTGTATCTATATGTGTGTTTGCATCTGTGTGTCAGTGTTTGTCTGTATCTTTGTATGACTGTGTTTCTCTGTACCTATGTGTCTGTGTATCTGTATGTGTGCTAGTGTGTGTATATGTGAGTATATGTGTGTATGTGCAAACATCTCAGCATTTCGCCTACACTACACACAAATACAACCCTGCATCCAAATGTCAACACTACAGAAAAAAACACCACCGTATTCAAAAACCACACTACCGAAAAATGCACCCTTGCATTCAAATGCCAATACGTGCAAACACACCCGTACTTTCACTCACACATACTCCATACAAAAACATGCTTACATTCAAACACACAAACACTGCTTAGTGCTAAATACATAAAAAGAAATTACAAACACTGCTCAGTGCTAAAGTCATTGTGCAGGTATTTTTACCTTTTAAAGCAGGGGCCAAAGAGGTGCCAAATATAGGATCTGCCCCGGGTGCCAAATGCTCCAGGTACGCCCCTGGTCTGGAGGCCTATAATGTCCTTTTCATAACATATGTGCTGTTTTTCTACATTTTTAGTATGAAGAGAAAGAAAAATGTGAGCATGTAGCTTTACCTATTTATGCATATATTTATAAACCCTATATATATGTAACATTTATTAAAATTATGCACCTATAAATCCACAACTAAACAGATGCAAGGGGTAAGACGTGACAAAATGTATTCTCTATGGTATTGTTAGAAATGAATTCACATTTTCTTATCTACCCAACCCATAACATAGTCAATTAATCATCCTTAATTTACTGATCTGATAAACACGCCTCTGTAACTTTTCAGGTGAGACGACCTTGAAAAATACTCTTAGAATAATTAACTCTTAAATTGCACATAAAATGTTAGCATCAATATACCAAAAACAAATCACTTCTCAAGGTATTTGTGTGACCACCGTCTTTGATAATGAAGATTGTACCCAGAGATATAAATACAAATATATATATATATATATATATATATCAGTTTATTGAAAAAGAAAAGGAGGTGCAAAATGATTTCTTAAATCTTATTTTTGAGTAAATTGTTAAATTTAAATTGTTGATGTTTTTTGATTCAATGTAGCTGCAGCTCACACTGAAGCAGATTTTTAACTTATCACTAACGAGTTTTTCAGCATTTCTTTGGCAGGTTTTCATTGTTTAATTTATGTATTTTTGGTTTAGTATGAAAATTGTTCTTTAGATAATTCCTGAACAATTCCTAATCAATTATTGGCTAATATAGATTGGCTTTAAAGCTGTGTTTTTTCAATTAGGAAGTTAATTTGGGAAATTCCATCAAATTGATGCCTACGCTGAAAAGCCTTAAATTCTTTGAACAATTTAGGGAGGATCTATTAATAACCCTATTTAGTAGCATCTCTTACACTAAAATCCAAAGCACGTATGTCTACAGGGAAACAGCACAGTACATTCTATATATAGTATACAAACTTAAATGCAAATAAATCAAAACGCATATTAAGAAAAAAATTCAATATGTAATATTATAACACATAAGTAGCAAGAAAATCAGTAAAAAAAAGATAAAAAAACATACGAGTGGATTTAATTAATAAATGCTCAGGTGTGTAATGTGTTGTATTAGTCATTTAATGTATTCGTGGAATTTATTTTCATACATGGTAGATCCACCCTATTACAGCAGCAATGATGATGTTACATACTAAACACGACCAAGAACACGTAGGCCACGATATTTTGCTACACCATACTGCACCGTCAATTAAATGTAAGTGTCATTTATTTAACGTAAAGTAGAGCACTTTATAAACTGAGATTTTGAAATCCGCAGAATCTAGTGTGGAGCTCCTTATAAAATGCCTTTGTAAAATCTTCAAAATTCGCTGTAGAACACTATGTACATTTATTTATGCTATCTTTACACTTTAAAAATAATTTCTTTTTCATGTTGAAAGTGGATGTGAGGATTAGAATTGCCAAAGTTTGAGATTCCCCAACAAAAAGGGATATATGAAATTGCTCTTAATGTTGGTGGCACGTTTTGGGTGGTTTTTGTGAATCCGCTAGCAAACATTTAGAACAAAGAAATAAAGGGGAATGGGGGGGAAGGGGCGGGAGGGGGGGGGAGGTGGGCACACCGGGAACATGCACCTCCCAGCAGCATTGCCACAGTAAAGCCCAAAACACATACAAAATTCAGACTATGAACAGTGCACACTTGACCCTCCCTCCCCACAAAACATTTAGAAAACAACTTTGAGAGATTTCACCCAAACATTCCAAGAGGTTTTAAGTGATTGATTGAATGATATCATATTCATGAGCTATTTTACGGTCACAGAGTTACACAGTACCCATTTAGGGAGTTATCTGCTAATTTGCTAAAAATCTAAATGAATAAAAAACATTTTCTTAATTTTGCTCTTTCAGTTGTTTAGTACATAATTCACTAATTTAGAATCCTTAATTATTGAAATCAATTGAAAGAGTATCTATTTAGGGAGTTCTCTGCTAAACTGCTGAAAGAGCAAGATTAAGATAAGCTCTTTTCCTACTTTTTCAGTTGTTTAGTAAATAGTACCCTAATTTGGTATTCTATTCTTAATTATTGCACTTCCAGTTAAGAATACCAAATTAGCGAGCTATTTAGGAAACAGATGAAAGAGCAAAATTAAGAAGAACTTTTTTTAGCTAACTCCCTAATTTGGTATCCTTAATTATGACAATCCCTAATTATGGAACTATTTACTAAACAGATGAATGAGCAAATGGTTACTCCAACCACCATGACCACTTAAGTGGTGGTAGGAGTCATTATGTGAAGCGTTTTAGCTTGAAACACTGCACACACTAAGATATTGATAATTATGTGCTGGGGGCTAGTTGCACCACCACCGCACATGACATTGGCAGCACGGAGCTCTGTTCCAGGCTGCCCAACATCAATTCTGTGCATATTTAATGCACTGAATGCTGCCAACAGACCTTAGAATCTTTCCCTTGTGGGCAGAGTGCCTGCAAAGAGAAACTAGCTCCCTCCTGCCTCCCTCCCACATTGCGCTCCCTCCTGCCTCCCTCCATGCACATTGGTTTGATTTTTTTTAAAGGAAAACTCTCCCCACTCCCTCCCTCCGCACTCCTCCCCTGGCCAACGCGGAGGGTGCGCATGTACTCTGAGCAAGTGAAATAGCCCAGTCACACGCCTCTTGTAGAGAACCATGTGACAGAACAGCGCGCTGCCCCAGTGATGTCAGACGGGGCGCGGAAGAGCTCTTTCTGTTGTTTAGTAGATAACTCCCTAATTTGCTATCCTTTTTAAAAATAATGCATCAGAAATAAGCAAAGTTTCAAATTAGTTTGTTTGCGTTTTGTTTTGTTTTTCATCTGACAATATTTGATTTGGAACTAAACAAATTGCATGTATCTAGAGCAGCGTTTCCCAATTAGTGTTCCGCGGATACCTGGGGTTTTGTGAGAACACAATTGGGTGTTTGTCAGTGAGAATGTATGTGTGCTTGTCAGTGAGTGTGTATGTGTTTGTATGTTTGTCTGTAAAAGAGTATGTGTGTTTGTCAGTGAGAGTGTATGTGTGTCTGTCAAAGAGTATGCGTGTTTGTCAGTGAGAGTGTATGTGTATCTGTCAAAGAGTATGTGTGTCTGAGTGTGTGTTGGTGTGTGTATATGTGTGTCAAGGTTTGTGTATGTGTCACTGTGTATGTCAGTATGTGTGTGTGTGTGTGTGCCAGCATATATCAGTGTATGTGTGTGTCTATGTGCCAGTGTATATCAGTGTGTTTGTATGTGCCTATATGTGTGTGTGTGTGTATCTGAGTGTGCCAGTGTGTGTATATGACACTGTGTGTATGTGTCAATGTGTGTAAGTCAAGATGTGTGTGTCTGTGTGTCAGTGTGTATCTGTGTCAGTGTGCATCTGTGTGTGTGTATCTGACACACAGACACACTGACACAGAGAAACACACACTGGCACATACAAACACAGATATTCACAACCTTGACACACAACGGCACGATCTCCATTGCTCTCCCTTTTGATGTGATTTGGCATAAACTGGGGCAATGATCGGGGTAAGTGTCGAGGGCAGCAATGCATGTACCAAGCTGACTGTGCATGGGCCCATTGAAGCACATTAAAGAGGCCGATATATACATTTGTGTAACTTCTTTCTTAATTCACATGCAAATGCTACCGCAGACAGATTCCCTTCCTATCCATTTCCTTGGGGCATCTTGTTCACTTACCTATGAAAAATCTGTGCAGTGTATAGGGAGTAAATCCTCCCAGGCAGCCCTGTTGGCCACTATATAATTGTCCTGTGCACGATTTAGTAGATGATGAGCTAACTGTTAAGTGGTCACAAAATACCTAAAGAGCACACACACATCCACTATCTTGTGGGCACGATCTACTAAATCGTGCGCACAAAATATTACAGCAGGCCCACATTAAAAAATATTTCTCCTCTCTGGGGCTCCATAGGCCTCTTCAAACATGGTTTATAATGTATTGCTTATTTTTCTCTTCTTCAAAATCAATATATCTTTCTTTTGTGACTCACTCATGCTTAGTGGGAATATTATGATCATCTGGATATCATTAACCTCTGTATCACATCATTTTCCATGATTTCGGTCAGAAATATGTAAAGTTGATACAGGAATCCACTTCTGAAATGTTGTTTCAATAAACAGAGCCATCATTACTATTTGGGGCTCTGAGCAAGAAAAAATTATGCAAACACACATCCACCCCCACCAATCAGCCAAATACAAATAAATATACATATACATAACTAGCCACTCACACACATACATATCATGCCACATATCCCAGCTTAATTAGTTTTTCACACACACACATAGACATAAATTAACATATACACACTAATACATACACACAGACTCACGTACACAAACTTACACTGACATGCATACACAGAATTTCACAGTAACGCATACACACGCGAACACTCCTCCAGACTTACCCTTAATTCAGACACAGGCTCACACCGATACATATGCACAAAAACTCACACTTACACTAATACACTAACACGCATAGATACACACAGACTCACATGCACAAACGCACACTGACATGCTTACACAGAATTTCACAGTAACACAGACACAAGCTGACACTCATACAGACTTACCCTACACTCAGACAGAGGCTCACCTATGTACCATCACTCACACTAACACTAAAGCGGAAACTCAAAATGACACACACGCATTAAAGGGACACAAAACACCAACACCACCATATCTTAATGTAATGGTTTTGGTTTGTGGATGCTGTCCTTTTTCTCTGGTACATTTACATAAAACTCACATCTAGTGGCTATTATACTGACAGACTCTAGAGGCTCTAGAGGTGTTTGCGTTTAGCGTTTGCGTTCCTCTTCTGTTTGCGTTTAGCGTTTTCACTCACAGCATTATGACCCCAAACGTGTCCAGTGCATCTAATAAACAAACCCTATCAATACAACAATATTGTAAGATACTGCAATATTCATTCATAAACTCAGTGAATCCACATTCCCTTCCCACGCTGGGATATACAGTATTTAAAGAGGCAAGATTGAAATGATACACTTCTTGTCCTATGGGCAGTGCTTGGGAGCTCAGATAGGCTGTGATGAGGAGCTGTAAGTATAATGAAGAAAGTACAAATTGTATGTTTGTAATTTTATAACAGCTTCTTTTCACAGAGGTAGGGAAAGTTACATTAAATGAATACGGTACATTATAAAATCCACAATTTAAAATGCTCATTATCAGTTAAGTTTTGGAATCTGTTTTCCCAAACTTAGTTGTAATTTTTCTATAACCTCTCCGTATACAGTTTTATTGCATAAAAAAGGATTTTGTCATTCTTTCAGGAGTTAAATATTCATGCCATCTTTAAAATAATATAAATGTCTAGAAATTGTTAAAAGTCGATGTTTCCTTCATCTGAGAGTGACCTATACGGTAGTTTATATTAAATTTGTTTAACATAGTACTCCATTCTGGATCAGGATTTATCAGATATTACAATGCATAAGGTGTGTATTGATTACAACATAAAAATGGCAGAAATATCAGTACTATTGTCACACTAAGTGGAAACACACAGAGAATGCCAGGAACTGGCTTCATTTGATGATCTATGAGAATCTATGTGCGTGTTTACTACATCCATAAAGCTCATCTCTCAGTAGAAAATAAAATCATTTTAAAATCTATTTGATATTATGTTTCCCATGTATTTCCCAAATGGGTAACCCGTCTTAGCAGAGACGTAGAGCTCATTATTTCTGTGTTCACTGCAGTGAGATCTATGTTTCATGAGATGATTATGTCACACGTGAGTGCTGTCTAAGATTCCTAACAGTACTACACTATAAAGACTGTCATTTTTTTTGTTTACTAGATGAATTGTCTAGAAAGGTTTTCCTGTGTATCCAGTAGATTTATTTGACAATATATATATATATATTATTTTTCAGTGGGCAAACACTTTCTTTACAATTTTCAGAGTTTGTTATTCTTTTGCTTCAAATGTTTTCTGACGTTGTCATAGGGCACATATAAAGGTTCTCATTTTTTATTTTTTCTCTAGATATTCTTGCATACACTGGCTAATCCACCCATTTGATCAGGAATGCCCCCCACTAAATCAGGGATTTAGTGGGGGGCATTCAAAACACAGGTTGGTATTCCTAATAATAAAGTATTCCTTTAATTAAAAATTACACTGTATCAAATGCAAAATAATAATTTTTATGTTTGGATGCATCTGTTTCAATCACATTAGGCCATTCTGCTTGAACGATCCTATTTTACCGAGTTTTCTATAAATGTATAATCTTGTTCTAGGGATCGCCATTGTCTACTTCAGACGCTGAATTCCATGCCTTGCGGACCGTCTCTCGTCCATTGGCCATCCTAAAGTGCGGCTCATTACAAATCTGCTTCGGGTCTTTTGAATCATTCGAAATTACCTATAGGAATGAATTTCTAGAGGAAAAGCTTCCTCTTCAACTACAGAAATAACTAATTAACAGACTGGGAATAATTAAAAATTAGAATTGAAGTAATTGCCAGCCTTCAAATCCATATGGAATCCTGTGATGTGTTTCTAAATAAAAATACAAATGTATTATGTAGCTCGAGGACATTGATAGCATTGGCACTGCAGATGTTGGTAGACTACACTTCCCATGATGCACTGCCAAACTCACGCATGATGTTCACATTTTCAATGACAGACTATTTCTTTCCTTCTTGTACTTTATTCTCACTAACGGCTGTGTCTGTGCGCCATTTGTCTAGAGATTAAGTCAATTCATTCCACAGGAACAATTAGCAGAAATTATCTTTGTTTCAGCCCAATTCATCAAGCATTGGTGATAAACAGTATGCCAACAGCCGCTCACAGTATCTACGCAAGTGGACTGAACCCTGTACTGATATGATCTCCAATATTTATCCTCCTTGTTTAAATTTACCTTAATTATAGGAACTATGAAGAATTGAGCATTTTAGAACCGAGCAGAAAATAAATAAATCTCACAGCTATTTTACCTGTTGATTATTAAATAAAAATCTTGTTTATATTTAAGGGGCTGCAGGTTGAAAGCACTTATACTCAGTTCATACGTTTATTTTTTATATTTTGTGGTAGTTTTATTGGTTTAAATGAAGTGACACTCAGATCACCTTCAAGAAGTGCATTTCGTCTGGGGTTGACTGTATGCTACCAGACTCAGGTAAATATTATCTCTTGGAATTTTTTTAATGACTATTTAATCCGCATTAAGAAATCTTTATTTTATTAACTGTCTACAAATTCCATCTGTCAACAAATCGCTCTTCATTTTTATGACCATTTTTTTTTTTTTTAATCAGCAAATAATTATCATATTTATTACCCTAGGACTTTGTCTGTTTTATCTCTGGTGTGACTGTTTTTTTTAATATATGCAGTTTAACATATGCAGTATTTGTTTGATTTATAGAGAGATTGTTTAATGTATGTAAATTGAATTCCAATTCTGTAATGCCGCCATGCTTGTACACCATCTCACATGTGTTCATATTTATCAAGTGTCTTTCATTCTCAAGAAAATCAGCTTTAGATTGTTGGCTGCCGACACTGGTTCCTCTTCTGTACATATTTTATATGTTGTGTCACCCCAGTGTGCACCACTAGGGAACATATACACTGCTCAAAAAAATAAAGGTTTAAATTTAAAGTCAATCACACTTCTGTGAAATCGAACTGTCCACTTAGGAAGCAACACTGAGTGACAATCAATTTCACATGCTGTTGTGCAAATGGGATAGATAACAGGTGGAAATTATAGGAAATTAGCAAGACACCCCCAATAAAGGAGTGGTTCTGCAGGTGGTGACCACAGACCACTTCTCAGTTCCTATGCTTCCTGGCTGATGTTTTGGTCACTTTTGAATGCTGGCGGTGCTTTCACTCTAGTGGTAGCATGAGACGGAGTCTACAACCCACACAAGTGGCTCAGGTAGTGCAGCTCATCCAGGATGGCACATCAATGCGAGCTGTAAGAAGGTTTGCTGTGTCTGTCAGCGTAGTGTCCAGAGCATGGAGGCGCTACCAGGAGACAGGCCAGTACATCAGGAGACGTGGAGGAGGCCGTAGGAGGGCAACAACCCAGCAGCAAGACTGCTACCTCCGCCTTTGTGCAAGGAGGAACAGGACGAGCACTGCCAGAGCCCTGCAAAATGACCTCCAGCAGGCCACAAATGTGCATGTGTCTGCTCAAACGGTCAGAAACAGACTCCATGAGGGTGGTATGATTGCCTGACATCTACAGGTGGGGGTTGTGCTTACAGCCCAACACCGTGCAGGACGTTTGGCATTTGCCCGAGAACACCAAGATTGGCAAATTCGCCCCTGGCACCCTGTGCTCTTCACAGATGAAAGCAGGTTCACACTGAGCACATGTGACAGATGTGACAGAGTCCAGAGACACGGTGGAGAACGTTCTGCTGCCTGCAACATCCTCCTGCATGACCGGTTTGGCAGTGGGTCAGTAATGGTGTGGGGTGGCATTTCTTTGGGAGGCCGCACAGCCCTCCGTGTGCTCGCCAGAGGTAGCCTGACTGCCATTTGGTACCGAGACGAGATCCTCAGACCTCTTGTGAGACCATATGCTGGTGCGGTTGGCCCTGGGTTCCTCCTAATGCAAGACAATGCTAGACCTCATGTGGCTGGAGTGTGTCAGCAGTTCCTGCAAGACAAAGGCATTGATGCTATGGACTGGCCCGCCCGTTCCTCAGACCTGAATCCAATTGAGCGCATCTGGGACATCATGTCTCGCTCCATCCACCAACGTCACGTTGCACCACAGACTGTCCAGGAGTTGGCAGATGCTTTAGTCCAGGTCTGGGAGGAGATCCCTCAGGAGACCATCCGCCACCTCATCAGGAGCATGCACAGGCATTGTAGGGAGGACATACAGGCACGTGGAGGCCACACACACACTACTGAGCCTCATTTTGACTTGTTTTAAGGACATTACATCAAAGTTGGATCAGCCTGTAGTGTGTTTTTCCACTTTCATTTTGAGTGTGACTCCAAATCCAGTCCTCCATGGGTTGAAACATTTGATTTCCATTTTTTTTTATTTTTGTGTGATTTTGTTGTCAGCACATTCAACTATGTAAAGAACAAAGTATTTCAGAAGAATATTTAATTCATTCAGATCTAGGATGTGTTATTTTTGTGTTCCCTTTATTTTTTTGAGCAGTGTATTTTGTGGTTCACGGGTGGTTTAGGATACATGAGGGCCTATGGTGGAGTGGTCTCTACTCTATATTTGTATCTGGAACAATTTTATAAATCAATTTTTAAATCAACTATTAACATTAAAGGAACACTATAGTGCCAGGAATGCAAATGTGTATTCCTGACACTATAGGTCTAAATAACTATTTAGTCTCCCACCCTCCTTATGTCTGTTTAAACAGGTGATTTACTGCTGACCCCAGCCCGCTCGACTCCTGCTCCGCCCCCTTGGCTGAGATTCAAATTTGATAATCTCAGCCAATAGGATGCTAATGCACATGCTCCGTAAAACGGGGAGACCCTGAATGTCAGTGTTACACACTGTGCAGCACTAACCCAGGAAGGTATCCTTAGGAAGTAATGTAAACACTGCCTTTTCTCTGAAAAGGCAGTGTTTGCATGAAAATGCCTGCAGAGACAAGCTATACTCACCAAAACAACAATATGAAGCTCTAGTTGTTCTGCTTACTATAGTGTCCCTTTAAACGTGCATTCCACTGCACAAATACAAAATAAATAAAAAAAATCATACTTTTTAATTTGGAGTATATCTAAAAACAGCTGGCAAAAGCTACAGATCTATTTTCTGTAGCCTTTGCAAGCCCTCCCCTTCTTGCCCCACCCAGACTTTCTGTGGCTGTCCAATCACAGACTTTCCAATGCACTCAATGAGAAGTCTTTGCAAGGCAGGTGCTCTGGGCAAACTACTACTGAGCTAAACGAGCTGGAAGTTGAATGATTGACAGCCATGGATGTAACAAGGTTCATTTATAAAAGTAACAATTTGTATTGAAATCTGCACTTTTTGTAAAATTAAGAAAGAGGACACACTGTTTACAGTGCATCAAGATGAAGTAAACTAATTGGCAGGTGGGGGAAAAAAGACACAAATGGAATACAGGTCTAGCCATAACAAAATCCGCTTTAGAGGAATCACAGACTCCATCACAATGGATCCTTGCTATATCAAGACCTTTGCAAAAGCCTTGTCCCATATTTGGATGCTGCTGCTTGGGAGCTCTGCCAGGGCCTCCCAGGTTTAATGTTTCCAGACACAACCACAAGATTCCATTATTATCGCACACACAAGACCAACTGTTGGCAGCGGCAAGAAAAATACCAGAATCCTACCAAGGAATTAATATATTTGCGGACTTATCTGCCACTTCCCTGGCCTGATGAAGGGACTTCATAAACATTACTAAAACTTTTTAAAACCATAATGTTCTTTATCCCTGGGGCTATGCCATAAAGCTATTGGTGTGGTGTGGTGTGGAGGGACTGCCTTGACTCCCCACCTTACAAAATTTTCTAACAACATCAAAATGTATGGGGAGGTATGAAATGTTGGAAGCTCATGTAGTAACATTGCCTAAACCTGGCACACCCCTTACAGAATGTGTTAACTTATGGCCTAGATCCCTACTCAATGTTGATATGAAGTTAAATGCAAAACTCTTAGCAAAGAGGGTTAAACCTATGTTACACAATTTATTCTCTATTGAACAAGCAGGATTTGTGCCAAGTAGACAGGTGGGAGATAACACCAGACATTTTATTAATTTACTAAACTGGGCTCAACACAGTAAATAACAGGGGGTGCTACAGCACTAGACCCAGAAAATGCATTTGATCACCTCAGCTGTTACATGAAAACTACTCTGCTGAAAATTGGGGTTCTGCCCTCCTTTCTCAAAAGTATTATGTCCCTGTACTCATGTCCCTCGGCCAGAATCTTCAACACAGGGTTTTTATCACAACTATTTCACATCACAAATGGCACCTGTCAAGGTTGCCCCTATCACCGATCATTTTATCTTACGTTTAGAGCCCTTAGTTGGACTTATCAAATTTCAAACCAACATCTCGGGATTAGAGACTCCTATCGGCGAACAAAAGATTGCACTTTTTGTGAGGACATTCTCTTGTTTAGCACTCAACCAGACCAATCTATCCCAAACCTAATCAAACTCCTCGACAGGTATAGCATGGTATCATATTTTTAAAAACAATGCTAAAAAGATGCAGGCATTACCAATTGACCTTTCCACAATGAAAGCACAAACACTCCAAAGACATTTCCCTTTTGATTGGTGCAAGACGTCTTTGAATTTTATAACATGACAGGAGGCTTCGTATTTGCTTAAGTCTCTCTTTACTGGAACTCCACAGCAGCACAGAAAAAACAACCAATCAGAAAAAAGTTAGGTACTATAAAACTCCCCTCCCCATGCATCATTTCCTCTTTCTTTGCTGCTCCGCATCAGTACAGGTCAGAGTACCACTGCCTCCTGCTTTTAGTGGGTGGCTTTGGGATTTTATTATGATATATTTATGATTTATATTTATTACATTTAGTTGTCATATTATTTTTTTATATTATCCATATTATATATATATATATATATATATATATATATTATTTAGTTATATTTAGTTGTCATATTATGTTTATCTATTTATTTTTTATATTATATAGTTATATCTTATTTTTATCTATTTATTTCAGTTTGGTATAACTTTCCTATTGCCTCCTCTTTGCTTCCCCTGTTTCTTTGGGGTGTGTGCCTTTCAGGGTGGTGGTTTATGGGGGTTCCCTTGCAGTCAGCTTCCCCCTTTGTATTTTACCCTTCCTCCACCCTCAAGCGCCTGCCTGTTAGCCCTCCGCGGGCTATGGGCGCTCCGCTCGGGTTGTCAGGAGATTAGCCATTTGGCTGCCTCCTCTGACTCCCCGAGCTGCAGTGTGAGCCTGCCGGCGCCCGGGGTAACTCGCGGTCGGCCGCGAGTACCGGGCGGCCGGATCCACTCACACACGTGGCCGCCTAGCCGCGGCCGGCTTTTCCGCGGACCGCATGTCCGCCGGGGGAGTAGGGAGCACTAACGCTGCCCCACCTCCTGTGGTTCCTTCTCCTCCGGTCGCGGGTGCTACGATACCGCCGACCGGAGGCTCGACACGTGGCTGCCTTCCGCGGACCGCATGTGTCCGCCGGGGGAGGTGAGAACAATCACCTGCTCGCCCCCCCCAAACCCCCTCCTCACCTCACTCCACTGTCAGAGGTGCACCGGGAAGCCGTTAAAGGCAGAGGCAGGCTTCCCCTCCAGGGTGCTGGCAAGTACCTTTGATTTCCACCAGTGACAGGTCTGTCTAGTTTAACAGTCACATAGTTTAGATTCTGCAGTATTTTTATATGTTGTGTCTATTAGAGATAGTTTTCATGGCTTGATTTTTGGTAATTTATACTATACTGTGTTTATACTGTACCCTATTTATCTCTGCATCAGCTTTATTTTATTTTCCAAATGACACCACTGGCATTTTTATTTTGTGATTTGTTTAGGATCAAGTCACATGTTAAGGTATGAGGTATGAGGTATCCATGCTGGTGCTGGTTAAACGACTTTATGTCATACATTTTGCTCTTTAAGTCATATGGAGAAGCTTTGTTCCCACTTCCTTTAGTACTTCTCTGGTGTGAAGGCATACTTACTTACATATAAGTAGTGATTCATAATTTTAAAGGACGTGGGCTGTGAATATACTGTTCCTGCCTTCAGATTAACTGTTGGTTTCTACATGTGGTTGTGCAGGGGTGGACAGTTGTAGTTGTCCCACACAGGGTGCTACACCGTACTTCATGCACTTGCTTCCAGTGGGAGCCGGTGACCTGCATGCACCATAACTACTGTATCAGAGACCTACATCTGCCCCATTTGCGCATGGTGCCCCAGGACCTATTATGACACAGATTTGGAGCACTTCCTTAACAAGGACCCGCTGAATGATACACCACCGATAGGTGGCTTGGCCAGCTCTGTGCCATTTTTGCTAGCCTGCTATGTCTGTGCCCATTGAAACGGCCTGCTATGTCTGTGTCCATTGAAACGGCCTGCTATGTCTGTGCCCATTGAAACGGCCTGCTATGTCTGTGCCCATAAGATTGGCCTGCTGTGTCTGTGCCCATAAGATTGGCCTGCTGTGTCTGTGCCCATAAGATTGGCCTGCTGTGTCTGTGCCCATAAGATTGGCCTGCTGTGCCTGTGCCGTAAGATTGGCCTGCTGTGCCTGTGCCCATAAGATTGGCCTGCTATGTCTGTGCCCATAAGATTGGCCTGCTATGTCTGTGCCCATAAGATTGGCCTGCTATGTCTGTGCCCATAAGATTGGCCTGCTATGTCTGTGCCCATAAGATTGGCCTGCTATGTCTGTGCCCATAAGATTGGCCTGCTAGGTCTGGCCCATAAGATTGGCCTGCAATGCCTGTGTCCATAAGAACGGCCTGCTATGCCTGTGCCCATTAAAACGGCCTGCTATGCCTGTGCACATCAAAACGGCCTGCTATGCCTGTGCCCAATAAAATGGCCTGCTATGTCTGTGCCCCATTGGATAGCCTGCTATGTCGGTGCCTACTTGAATGGCTGACTATGCCTGTGACTATTTGCTTGGCTAACCTTTCTGTGTCCATTCGTTTGACCTGCTGAGCCTATGCCCTAATGACGGGCCTACGCTACTGGTACCGAACCCCTTTTGGCCGCAGGCCTGGGGTAATATCACTGAGGAAAACCCAGTGCACACCAGTGACATGGAGATAGGACACCAGTATACGGCCATCTGAATATGGTGGGAAGGGTGAAGGCCCTAAACCTCATGCCTGAAGGGCAAAGTTTCTTATGAAGACCCCGGACACATCCACAGTTTACTCCAAACCGACGACGGCACGTCTCCAAGGAGAACTTCGCACCGGCAGGGACCGGTTTTCAGACTCCTTCAGGAGAAAGCTGTGTTTTTTCCTTGTCTTTACCATCTACTCTGTATATGCCTCCCGGAGTCCTTATAGTTTCGGTCGTTTTTTTGCTGCGTTAGGTTAGCTCCTGGCCCTGTCCAGTGGGATTTACTTTTCTTACCTTCCGGCCTGCTGTTTACATTCTATCCAAGATAGAATGGGAGTATCTTCTCTTATCTTCGTTTATTGTTGCTTTTTTGTTTTTTCATGACTTCCTTTTCCTATTCGCTCGGGTCCTCGTGAGGCCTGACTTGGCCTCCTCCGACCTCCCGGGCACTCGTGGATTGCGGAGGACGTCTTCAGCTTTCCTCGGACTACCAACAGCCTACCAGGACCCCGCGCGCGCGCGCACGGGATCCGGATAGTCGGTTGATAGTTTTCCTTTCTTTGTTTCCCAGATTGCCCTCAGCCTTCTGCTGACATTTGTAATTGGTGCGCCCTACGGTTTTGGTCACCCTGAATCTCTAGGGACTCTAGTTTTCACCACAGGAGGGTGCGGCCCTCCATCACCTCCATATTTATTTTCAGGAGCAGTGGGCGAATCCTCTCATACGGAACCGGATACTGATTTGTTATTAGAGGGCGCAGCCCCTCACTCGTCCTCAACCAGATACTGGGCTGGATACAGAGGACAAGTTGGGTGGACCCATTCTCATAGAGAGAACCGGTCTCGGATGTAGACTCTGCTGTTGGTTACTAACGGGTGCGGCCCGCTCAGGCTAGCACCCGGACGCTCTCACGGTATGCGATCACAGTAGTAGAGAGCGCGGCTCTTTCATACACTCGATGCTCTACAGTACCGGCCATTTGTTCATCACACAGGCTTGTGCCTGTGCAAGACATTGATGACTACATAGAGGGGCGTCCCTCCGGAATTTAATTAGAGCTGCCATCCACGCTACTGGCTTCGTCCTAGAGGACTGCCTAGTCATGCCAGTATTACATGTTTGGACTAGATCCCTCTATTCTATCTCCCGTGATGGATCTACTGGATCCGGGCTGCTGTAAAACACGCGAGAAATACTCAGAGGTATAACGGGGGGAGTCTCCCATTTATTTACACACACTCCTGGAGATGGTACACTAACGGATGGTCCTCCGGTATTTTGAGAGTGCAGGTTTTTGGCATATTCTGCACCATATAATACAGAGTTTGCTTTCTGTTTTAGATATCCAGACCATTACTAGCAAACTGAGCAGAAAGTTTCCCCGATGTCAAGATGTCGGGAGATACGGAGGCCTTCATGGAGCAAACAGGCACCGACTTGCTCGGGTAACAACATTAAGGAAGGACTATTGTCCGGTCTGAAGGTAAAACCGTACGTATGGGTCATATGGTAAATCAGGAATCCTCGTTTGTCTTGACTTCTCCGGTCTTTACGATCTTGGGATAAGATCGGAGCGCATACCTGGTGAACATGGTTCGGAGATGGAGGACCCTTCGTCTATACTCTATTCATCCCTCACGGGAGCCGTCTGTTTTTGGATTCGCGCTACCCACTTTTTTTTCAACTACCGTCGAGGAGATCTACGAGACTTTACGGAGGTACCTGGTGTATCCCGACTCCTACAGACATCTTTCACTCTTTGACGAGGGCATTGCTGGATGGAAATCTGCGTTCCGGTTGGCATTTCCCTTCCTTTGAAGGTTTCCAGGATTCACTATTCCCAGTATAGTCGACCACCGTCCTTCCACACAAGTTCAGTTCGGAACCCTGAATGGACGTCCTTTGGAGTCTTTCTCTACTGCGTCCAAGGTTTACACAGTCCATTGGGAATCTTGGAATCACTTAGAATACGGCTAGTTTGGCCACACTCTTGCCTGCATTATGAAATTATTCTCGGATGAGACATATCACCGGGTAGGACAGGAAGGAACGAAAGTTCCTCCTCGGTTTCTAATGCGATTTTGGTAGTGGACTTGGGCGCATTCCTTGAAATTGGAGATCTACCTGCAAGACCACATCGCCGAATATCCCTGGCACGATCGGAGGAACCGCCTTACGGATCATGAGTTGAGACAGGGTGACAGTTTCTTCTCGCGTCCCCAAGTCCGAACTTGACCTTTGATATTACAACTACAGGAATGCGGCTGATAGGTCAGCTTGCAAGCTCATGGACCGGCTGCTAGGAAACAAGTCGCAACCACATACAATGGATTTACCAGCGGATGGTACTTTTTTCCGTAATTGAGATGTTTCGTCGGCTGGCATTTTCTTTGATCCGTCTACTGTCAATTATCGTACTTGGAATGTCCAATTAGGATTACTCTGATATTTCCTGGAATAGATACCAGAGACACAAACAGCGTTGGATTGGTGAATTGAGCGTTGAAACAGCAAATACGAAGCCTCCTGTCATGTTATAAAATTGTAGATTATGCTAGCTTTAGTGTACCTATAATCTTAATTTTATTAATGACAGGAGGCGAGTATTTCCCACCCATTCTTGTCCCTCCCTTGTTTATTGTTATAGTTTAGATTATCAGGTACGTATGCAACTCTGTTTGTTGTCTCTGATACCTGTCGCTTGTTCAGTATGTCTGTATTTCTTTCATAAGTAGGGTTGGGATATCTACATATTAAGGTTAATTTTGGTTGCTACATTGGGTACCTACATGTTTATTCTGAGTACATTTCATTGGATAATCAACCTGTTCGATTCTGTTTTTCTCTCGTTTCAGTTTACAGTCCATCAACACTATCTAGTTTGACGGTTACTCTCGGATGGTGGACATCGTTATATTCATCGTATCTAGGACTTCGTTTCTTCCCCATGATGTTCTCTGCCTTTTATTCTGTTTTGTCGCAGCTTGAAAGAGGAAATGATGCATGGGGAGGGGAGTTTTATAGTACCTAACTTTTTTCTGATTGGTTGTTTTTTCTGTGCTGCTGTTGAGTTCTAGTAAAGAGAGACTTAAGCAAATACTCGCCTCCTGTCATTAATAAAATTAAGATTATAGGTACACTAAAGCTAGCATAATCTACAATTATCTTGGTATTAAACGTACCAAAACTTCTAAACTCTCTAATTCAGGAGAATCATGTACCCCTAATGCACAAACTCTGCACAAAATTTGATAATAGTTAGGCAGAATACATACTAATAAAATGATGATATTACCCAATATCCTCTATCACTTACAAACAATCCCAATAGCCTTGCCAAATAGCTTGCTACATAAATTTAAATCCATTCTCTGTACACATATGAAAACGGAAACCTCCTTGAAGGACACGTCAGCTGTCTTTGCTACCCTTTCATAAAGGAGGCCTGGGAATTCCAGATATTGTTATGTATTACAAAGCTTCAGTGGTAGCACAGGGCTTAGCAGTCGTGAAGTAATTGAGACCTCCGGTATGGATGTTTCTAGAGCATCATGCATACATTCCAATAGATTGAAAGGTTTACTGACAGGGCTGAGGGAGGGGGACAAAGGCTGAGGAAATTGGACAGGGGCTGAGGAAGGGGAAAGGGCCTGAGGACGGGGGACAGGGTCTGAGGAAGGGGGACAGGGTCTGAGGAAGGGGACAGGGGCTGAGGAAGGGGAAAGAGGAAGGGGGCAGGGCTGCGCAAGGGGACAGGGGCTGAGCAAAGGGACAGGAGCTGAGGAAAGGGACAGGGCTGATGAAGGGGATAGGGGCTGCGGAGGGGGATAAAAAAAACCCTAAAGTGCATCCCCCCCCTCCCTGAGTCTTACCTTAGGCCCTTTCAGAATGTGTTAACTTATGGCTTATATCCCTACTCAACATTGATATGAAGTTATATGCAAAACTCTTAGCAAAGAGGGTCAAACCTATGTTACACAATTTACTCTCTATCGAACAATCAGCATTTGTGCCAAGTACACAAATACTTGTGATGATGTCAGGAGGAGGGGGCGTGACTCCCTCTGCTCTTCTCCTAGACTCCCCAGCGGTCCTGGGAGAAGAGCAGTGAAAGTCACAGTGACATCATCAGGAAGGCGCCGGCCGACTCCACTGGCTGCAGGCTGCAGGGAGAGTGGTAAATTGAAAAATCCGAGGCCCCACCCAAAGGCAGGGGATTCGGATTTTAACTTTTTTTTTTTTTTTGCTGGATGCGGACGGCCCTGGATTTAGGTCGGCCTGGGAGGGCAATTTCCTCCCTGCCCCCCCCCCCCCCGTCACAGCTGGCCCCTGCCCTCTTTCCATCTTTTCTTCCCATTTGTCTTTCTTTTTTGTCGTTAACAATGTCTGCTTCAATGCACCCTTGAGTTTGTACAGCAGGTTATAGTGACTGCAGGGGTCAAGTCCTGGGGAATAAAGTGTGGGAACTCACCCAATTGCACCCCCCAAAAAAAATACACTTGTATGCATATATAAACGTGTGCACACACACACTGACAGGTGCACACACACACAAACACATACACATACACTCACAGACACACACATACACTCACAGACACACACTCACAGACACACACACACACACTCAGACACACGCACATACACTCACAGACACACACACACACTCACAGACACACACACATACACTCACAGATACACACACACATACACTCACAGACACACGCATACACACACACACACACACACACACACAGACACACACTCACAGACACACACTCACAGACACACACACACACACAGAAACACAGATACACACACTCACACAAACACTCTCACAGACACACACTCTCACAGATACACAGACACACACACACTCACAGACACACACACACACACACACACACAGAAACACAGATACACACACTCACACAAACACTCTCACAGATACACAGACACACACACACACACATACACACAAATTATTTATATATTTTAAAAAAAATGTCCACCCAGCCTCCCTAACTGGAGAGCTGGCATGGACCTGTCCCTGGGGTCCAGTGCGGCGGGCACCTATCTCGATGTCAGACGGAGCGAAGGAGCTGTGTTCTCTCTGTTCCCTCTCACTGTGCTGGCTGTCTACTGATGCTGGGAGCCGGAAGATGATGTCATATTCCGGCTCCCGGCATCAGTAAACAGCACGCAAGGGAGCAGAGCAGAGAGGACACAGCTCCCTCTCCGTGTCTGACAGCGAGACAGGCGCCCACCAGGGGTCCCATGGGTCCCATGACAGGGGAAACACGGGGGTGCATTTGGAGGTGGCATTTTTTACTGCCCCCTGAGTGCCTGCAGGAGCACAAACGGGAACGGCGTTCCTGCTCTAAAAAAAGTGCACGTTACTGCAGGACTCAATCCCTGAGTGACTGTAAAGATGTTGATGTACGTCATATTATCCTATTCCTTTATCTCATTCGTATAACACTTATATCCATTGGAAATGTTTCTGTATAATTGTAAAATGTCTATAAGTTTTAACCTCCTGTTTTTCTTTTGATGCTATATTTCATAAATTGTGAAATGTGTTATGTTGTAACGACAATTGTATATTTTTCCTGAAAGCCTGTATTATGTTGAACTCTTATGAAAACAGTCAATAAAAAAAAGGGACAATGAAAAAAAGAAAAGTAGCCATTAAGCGTTGATATTATGAACAGCAGGTAAACGTTTGAGGCTAAAAAATACCGACAAATTTCCATGATCAATTACTGCGTTTTATGTCTGCACTCTGCGCATGTCTACAGTTATACTAAGCCCTTGTTATATTTGCTATTTTCCAAATTGGACATACATCAGTCTTAAATTGGGGATTCTTGGGAACTGATCTGTGTATTGCAGGCCAAAAAAAGTAGACAAGTTCTTCAAAACAGCTATTTTTCTAGTTTGGCTTTTTTTTCCTCAAAATTTTCATTACTCTGATCATATCTAAAAATTCCCTGGTTCAGTAAATAAAGACACTGTGTACTCAAGACACACAATTTTTAATGTGGAATTTAACAAGACAAAAATATCTCTCAGCAAAGAAGATCTGAGTGAAACAATCCCATCATTTATTTAAACATTTTTTATTGAAGCACGATGCCAAGCGCCATCGTTTTATTTCTGTTCTGCCACATTAAACGATAGCACACAGCTCATTCTTGCTGGGTTAGAAGGTTAAACACATATATAATATTGCTAACACTGGCTTGTTTACACATGAACATCTGTTTAACTAATGGAACAAATACATAGGCTGATATTTTCCATATGGATACAATTCACTCAACACATGTTGTGAATGCATTGTGTAATATTGGGACCATGCAAGCTAATACAACAAGGAGAGTATGTAATCTTTTGCAAATACTAAGCTATATGGTCTTTTCATAACGTTCTTAGTTATACACTGTGTTCACTACCTTATCAGTCCATCGTAGTGTTTAGCCATGATGACGATAATGGGTCACATGCTTGTTAGTATTTTGACATTACAGATATCTTGTCAATTTTAAACCTCTTAAAGGGACTGTAGGCACAACTTAAATCTTTAACAGGGAGGGCTATTCCACCCTACAAAAACAGGGCTCTAAAGCCATTTGGGCGGCATAGTAGACTCTAACGATTGGCAGCCCCCTAGCCCACATACATACCAACCATTGAAATCTATTCAACCCAGGCAGTCCCCCTCTGCCAAATCCGGCCCTTCCGGGCCATGTGATAGGTCGCATGACCAGATTGGCAGTTAAGCCTGTAGGGCTACTGCCTGGGTTGTCAGCCAGATCTCCCAATTTAAAATCATTTTAAAAAATTGTAATTATGGAAAAATAATAAATAAATAGACACTGAGAATAAGATTTTATATATAAAATAATATATAAATATACACAGAACTAAATTATAAATGCAACACTTTTGTTTCTGCCCCCATTTTTCACGCGTTGAACTCAAAGATCTAAGACTTTTTCTATGCACACAAAAGGCCTATTTCTCTCAAATATTGTTCACAAATCTGTCTAAATCTGTGTTAGTGAGCACTTCTCCTTTGCTGAGGTAATCTATCCACCTCACAGGTGTGGCATATCAAGATGCTGATTATTCAGCATGATTATTGCACAGGTGTGCCTTGGGCTGGCCACAATAAAAGGCCACTCTAAAATGGGCAGTTTTACTGTATTGGGCGGGTCCGGGGTGGGTCCCAAAACCAGTCAGTATCTGGTGTGACCACCATTTGCCTCACGCAGTGCAACACATCTCATTCGCATAGAGTTGATCAGGTTGCTGATTGTGGTCTGTGGAATGTTGGTCCACTCCTCATCAATGGATGTGCAAAGTTTCTGGATATTGGCAGGACCTGGAATAGGCTGTCGTATACGCCAATCCAGAGCATCCCAAATATGCTCAATGGGTGACATGTCCGGTGAGTATGCTGACCATGTATGAACTGGGAAGTTTTCAGCTTCTGGGAATTGTGTACAGATCCTTACAAGATGGGGCTGTGCATTATCATGCTGCAACATAAGGTGATGGTCGTGGATGAATGGCACAACAATGGGCCTCACGATCTCGTCTCTTTGCATTCAAAATGCCATCAATAAAATGTACCTGTGTTCATTGTCCATAACATACGCCTGCCCATAACATAATCCCCATACCATAACCCCACCGCCACCATGGGCCACTCGATCCACAACGTTGACATCAGCAATCCGCTCAACCACACGACGCCATACACGCTGTCTGCCATCTGCCCTGTACTGTGAAAACAATGAAAAAAATACATTGTTAAACACACATCTGCACACACCAGTCAACCCATAAGACTCGCTTTTCCCACAGAAATTTCTGCTGTTACTACTGCAAGAGATTCTGGGTTCACTGTTCTTCCTGAGTTGTGTTTCAAAGCTGTTGCATACAACAGTCATACACTCCAAGGAATCCATGTTTAACATGGAATAATGAGGCAAAATGGTGGTTCTTTGTTGAACTCATTTGCATATGCAAATGCATATTTATGTGGGAAAAGAAAGTCTTATGACTTGACTGGTGTGTGCAGATGTGTGTTTGGACAATTGTCTCTGTCCCTAAATGGTTTCAATGTGGTATTTTCTTTATGTGATACTTTAATGTTTAAGGTATAAGAATTCCACACCTCACCCAAACAAAGCAATGTCGAGAGCAGAAGACCGTACTAAGGTCCTCCAATTCCAATTATAAAAATGGATGAAGCAAAACTTTGTAGGATTTAAAGATTTGACAAACAACTGCAACAGGTTGAAATATTGCCAGACCTACTGTTTCTTGTAGAAAAAAAAAAAAGCCACTGTAAACCTTAATAGTGTTGTGGAATTCATCTCTAATTACAAATTATTTTACAACACAACACAATACAACAATCTTGAATCGTAACATATGAGGCAAAACAAGGAAACACGCAAAGAGATCCCCTTAAACCTCACTTTATAAGTCTGCATTAATAAATAGTAGAAGAATAAAGTAAAAAGGTACATAAAAGAAAATTATCAATACAAAAATACATAATAGAAACCTTCATAACATCCATAATAATGTGCCTTTGAGCGAAACAATTATGAAGTTAAAAAAGGTTTGAAACTTACTAAAGAGAAAACTCTTTATTTATTTAAATGCAGTCTAATCATATAGAGGTACACCCATAATATATGCAGTATACTCATGAAATGGACCTGCCTATTATATAAAGACTAGAACATCTATCAGTCACTGAAATTACATCATAAAAGATATATATAGGTGGCACATGGTTCCTTCAAGAATGTACAGGATGGATCTGAAAATGAATAACGTATGTTCTGATGTCAGAGTTCCAGGCTTCAAGAAAGATCTGGGAAGAATTTTTCATTGTCTATTTTGCGATATATAGATGATGGATAATGCCACGGAAAATTGCCAAAATATTAAAAGTAGAGCAGCTAAAAAAGGATTGAAATCTAATCTTTAGTATTTATGGCAGTAAAACAAAGTATTTCTAGGGGGAAAAAAAGCAAGATCAGAAAGAGAAGCAATTTAGCTTCCAACGTGAGATGAAAAATGGATTCTTTATTAAGAGTCCTAATTTAAAGCAATATTACAAATATGCGTTTCTCAGAGGTAACGATACATAGAGATAAAATATTTTTGTTTCTGTCAGCCTCTGACTCACCTCCGTCAGCATCTTTCTCATTTTCTAAGGAGAATTGAACTCAATATAGTCTGGAAAATCGTTCATCAGTGATATCTCAAGATGAATGACGATTGAAATATAAAATAGAATAGTATGAATCCATATTTATGATACTGTACATGCTCATAATGTAACACGTGTTGATTAAAGATATTTTGCCATTCTACTTAAGTGAATGTACTGTACTGTGTTTTGGAATAATAAGAAATATGTTTTCATATTATATAATACATTATTCCAATATTATTAGTACAATTCTGTAATTACACATACTGATTTTCTTTTTATTTGCAAGCCAGGTGCTGACATAGTGTGAATTATAGTGGTTATAGTGGTAGGAGTCTATAAGTACAGTGTACCTGCTTGGAATTGTGTGTCGGGGGTTAGTTACATCCCCAGCAGACGTGACTTGGGTGATAGACAGTAATAGTCATACAGGAAGATCCTTAAAGATAGAGTACAGAGAGTTGTCAATTATGGTAAATGTTCAAGCTGGAGAAAAGTTGTAAGTGCGGTCCCTCAGGGTTTTGTCCTGGGACCGCCTCAATTTAACATATTTATAAATTGTTATAGACAACAAGCTAGGCAACATTGTGCAATGTCAATCAGCAGTAGCTAAAGCCAGTAAGGTATTGTCATGTATAAATAGGTGCATTCATTCTCAGGATGAAAATATACTTTTGCCTCTTTATAAATCACTGGTAAGACCACACCTTGAATATGCTGTGCAATTTTGGGCACTTGTTCTAAAGAAGGATATTATGGCTCTAGAAAAAGTGGGCTACAAAACTAAGTAAAGGAATGTAGCATTTTAGTTATGAAGACAGGTTAACAAATTTAATCACTTTAGTTTGGATAAAACAAAGATTCAGAGGGAATATGATAGCATTATACAAATAAATTCAGGGCCAATACACACCATTGTTTGGAAATCTATTCATAAATAGGACTATACATAGGACATGAGGTCATGCATTTAGACTGGAATAAAGGAGATTTAGTCTATGGCAAAGGAAATGTTGTTTTATCAGAGTTTGTGCAGACATTTAAACAGCATTTGGATAAATACTTGCAAAAACATTATATTCAGGGACATAACTTTTAGTTAGTGGGGTAATAGGTTCTTGATCCAAGGAGATATCTGACTGCCATTCAGGTACAACTGCATATTCTTAATTCTTCAGGCAGGAGCGATATTTTGTGTTAATTATTGTTTCCCCCACCCCTTTATAAATATGTTATGGTGTTATTGTGAGTTCCTGTGTGTTTCCCCATATTAATTGTCATATATACACATATGATTATGTGTATTTTATTGAGTTGTCACCGTAAGTTCAATTTTATCCACATATTGGCAAATCCTGAGTTAAAATAAAGCTGTGTGGGGGCGGGGCCTGACAGCCAAGATGGCCGGTCGTGCTCTCTGAGAGCTCCTGCACCAGCGGGCACAAAAATGCTAACCCTTAACGAAATATTCATGCCAGCGGCACACGGTGCACGGAGAGCAACACAGGACCACACAGGGAACAGAATGACATCTGTCCCGCACCGAAACTCAGAGAAACTACCTGAACCGGCCATGCGGCCTAATCCAAAGCGGAGCCTGAAGCCTGGGGGAGGCGGCCGATCTCCCGGCACGGGACCCGCTTACACGCGAACAACCAACAAGGCCCAGCTACCCCCCCCTCTGGACCGGCGGGGGATATTCCGGTCCCCACAACACAGCCTGCAACCCAATGGTTCTGGAGTGCCCCTGAGACTGCTGCTATAATAGCACTCAAGCAACACGGGGAGAGTACGGAGAAACCACATACAAGCCTTATCGACCAAGCTGACTACGCAGCACGGCTAGACGAAATTTTCACAGCATTCTGGCGCAAACTAGAACGACGCCTGCAGATACATGCCAAAATCAAACATGGAACCCACTCACTACCGCAGCCACGAGGAGAGCACAAAATGGCCGCTGCAAAACGACCACAGCTTACCCGACAGCGATCCCATTACACCGCTCGGAGCACCGAATCTCCTTCTGGGTAGGGAAGCATACCGGAACGTAATCCGACCCACCATCCACACACCCAAAGGGGCCTCAGGAGAGAGAGGTTCCGGAGGGCACACAGTCACACGTATGGCATTGGGACCCAAGGACGTAGGGGAGTGCTTCCCGCAACAACCCGGGCTGGAGGATTTGAGCGGGAGCAGCCACACCACAACAGCCGGTCGGGACGCAGCCAACCAAAGAGCCCTGTAAGAGACGGCGGATGCCAATTGGAGATACCACCAGCATGGCCTGACCTCCGTCCTAAGCAGGCACACAACGCCCCCAGAGCGGGCATCGACTAACACACCATGGACTGACTCACGGAGAAGCCCACAGCCCACGGCCCTGCTAATATCATAGAGACCCTTTTGTTTGTTTCTTTTTTTTTTTTCTCCCTATGTCTCCATGCAAGTTACCTGGCAGACACTCATGATACGCTTTATCTATGTTTCACTTGTTTTGTGTTAACCCTATGCTTTAGACCTTTATGTTAACCGGATCACTACCAAGCAATGCTAGATAAATGCTAGATAAATACCACGACTGCACCTGTTACATATAATTGCTAACCTAGTATACTTTTTTTTTTTTTTTAATTTATACTTTTTATTGTTTTGAAAATATACCATACAGTACAATATAAGAAGTACATCAAATTTAACCCCTTAAGACCGCAGGACGTTCTATGCCGTCCTTATTTAGATGGCTCTAAAATCCGCAGGGCGGCATAGAACGTCCTGCGGTCTTATGTACTTACCCGGTCGCCGGCGATCCCACGCCGGCGATCCCACGCCGGCGATCGCGCTATGGGGGACTTACCTGGGAGCCCAGGGAGTCCCCCTCCGTCCTCTTCAGCCCCCCAGGGCCATGTGATCGCGAGGTCCTTGCGAGGACCCCGCGATCACATGGACGGCATAGCCGTCCAAGGCAGTGCCAGCAGGGGGAGTGCCTGTAATGACAGGTACTCCCCCTGCTGTCTTAAATTCAAATAAAATCAGTTAACACAGTGTAAAAATAAGATTATATATACTTAGATCATATATATATTTATTATATATATGATCTAAGTATATATATATACACATATACACATATACACATAAATATACATACACTGTCTACATGTATTTTAATATTAATATATACATAATTATATATATATATTAATATCAAAATACACGTACAATGATATTGATTAAATATATATATAATTTTTATTATATATATATTTATATATAATAAAAAATAAATAAATATATAAATACGTTAAAAAATAAAATAAAATAAATAATACAAAATAAATAGATAAAAAATATATAAACATGCGAAATTTCGTTCTAACTGTATTTTAAAATTAATATATATATATTGATATCAAAATACATGTAGAACGAAATAATATATATATCTATATACATAAGTATATACGTATATATCACTAAATATATACCTATATATAAATAAAAATAATAAAAAAAATTATATACATATATATGCACACATATATATATACACACCTATATATACAATAATTCTACGCATATATTTATGTAATAATTTTACATAATTAGGTCATTTTATTAATTACAATTAGCGGGACCTGCCTGACAACCCATGCTGAAACTATAGGGAATTTAATTTGCTAGCACTATATTTAACCCTGTAACTTTCCAAGACACCATAAAACCTGTACATGGGGGGTACTGTTTTACTCGGAAGACTTCCCTGAACACAAATATTAGTGTTTCAAAACAGTAAAATATATTACAACGACGATATCGTCAGTGACAGTGACATTTTTTGCATTTTTCACACACAAATGGCACTTACACTGACGATATAATTGTTGTGATACGTTTTACTGTTTTGAAACACTAATATTTGTGTTCAGCGAAGTCTCCTGAGTATAACAGTACCCCTCATGTACAGGTTTTATGGTGTTTTCAAAAGTTACAGAGTCAAATATAAGGTTTGCGTTTCAGTTTTTTCACATTAAAATTCGCCAGGTTGCTTTTGAGACCGTATGGTAGCCCAGGAATGAAAATTATCTCCATGATGGCATACCATTTGCAATAGTAGACAACCCAGGGTATTGCAAATAGGGTATTTTTTTTTTTTTAGTAGCCACTTAGTCACAAACACTGGCCAAAATTTGCGTTCAAATTAGTTTTTTGCATTTTCAAATATTAACACTAACTTTGGCCAGTGTTTGTGACCAAGTGGCTACTAAAAAAGACTGGACATACTCCATTTGCAATACCTTGGGTTGTCTACTTTTGCAAATGGTATGCCATCATGGGGGTAATTCTTATTTCTGGGCTACCATATGGTCTCAAAGGCAACGTAACCAATTTGGCGAATTTCAATGTGAAAAAACTGAAATATGTAACATGCTATATTTGACCCTGTAACTTCCCAAAACACCATAAAACCTGTACATAGGGGGTACTGTTTTACACGTGAGACATCGCTGAATACAAATATGTGTATTGTATTGCAGTAAAAGCAAACAGTATTATGACATTCACAGTTAGGATGTCACGTAGAACTAAAAAAATAAAAATAAATCGTATTTTCTCTCATTTTTGTAATATTTTTTTCATATTAAATTATGTTCCATACCTAAATATTTGATGTTAAACGAAAGCCCTGTTTCCCCTGAATAAAATGATATATAATAAGTGTGGGTGCATTTAATATGAAAGAGGTGAATTACGGTTGGACAGACATGTAGCGCAAATGCCAGGTTTTGTTTACGTTTTTTTTGGATCACAACTTGTACATTTGGCTGCGGTCTTAAGGGGTTAAGCGAGTAACAAGTTGACAATTGGTTAGTGTTACAGGTTAACAGAATAACATAATCAATATTAATATAGATGGTATTAACATAAGAATATGTAATGTGATCATAGTTAAAATTCTTGTTTAATATTCGTTTTGTTCTTAGGTAGGAAGATGCGGATTGGAAGACCAAGTACAGTTTGGGGAGTACGTTGGGTGAGTATAGTATGGTTGAGAGGGGATGTATGCGTGTTGAGAGAAATGGATATACTCAAACGTCAGATAAGTCTTTATAAATGTGATTATATATGTCAAAACCTAGTACTAGTTGAGGGGAATATGTTTCTCTCTAGGTAACTTAAGTAAGTGTTAGTTTATTTTATGTGTGTTATGGTTAGATTAGTGGGTGTTTCTCGTATATAATTAAATTATTAATTTGTGTTTAAATGTTTCTAATATAATTAATTGTCTAAAAAAATAAAAAAGGGAGAAGAGTGGGGAAAACTAGGTAGGTGGAAAGATATGGAAAGGTCTTTCAACTTTGCTTTGGCTAGGTCACAAGTATTCGCGGTGAGGGCTGTTATATGTATTCCAAGGATTCCAAATATCTCGAAATTTAAGAAGTCTCCCTGACTTAGCGGCTGTGATTTCTTCCATCAGTTTTATCTCCTCTACTCTCATCACCCACTCTCGAATCGAGGGGGCTGGAGCCTGTTTCCAATATTTAGGGATGAGTTGAAGTGCTGCCATTGCTAGGTGACAGAAAAATGTATGGTCAGTCTTCTTGAGTTCTTGAGGCGGTAGGAGGAAGATATAGTACTCTGGGATGCATGCAAATGATTTTTGGAATATCAGTTGGATGATTGTATGTATTCTTTTCCAGAATTTGTCTATTATTGGGCATTGCCACCAAATGTGGGCATGATGTGCGTCTAATGAATCACATCTCCAACAGAGATTCTCGGAGTTGCTATAGAATTTATGAAGTTTGGCTGGAGTGTTGTGCCAACGGGAAAGCCTTTTGTAATTGCATTCTTGTGCGTGTGTCGATATGGAGGATTTGTGGATAAGTGTGAAGGCCTTTTTCCATTGCCTGTTGGTTACGGTGATTTGTAATTCCTCCGTCCATTTCTGGGTGAAGGCAGGGGGTTTTTGAGACTGCATTTCCCTAAGTATGGAGTTCATAGTTGATAATGTTCTAATATTTGGAGGGTGTTTGGTACAGAGGGTCTCAAACTCAGTGAGAGACCTATTACCTAACGGTAGGAGTGATCTTGTGTTGATAAAATGTTTCATCTGATCGTAGAAAAAAAGTTGGTTTCCTGACTGTTTGTCCGAGCCCGTGAGCTCTCGCAAGGTGATCAATTTATTATCTCGTGTAACGTCACAAAGTTTCAGGAAGGGGCCTTTAAACTGAAGACCTAATTTTTTCCCTGAAGTGCCTTCATGTAAAAGGGGGTTATGAGTTAGAGGGTAAATAGGTGAAGGATAAGGCGCAATTTTCGTTTGCGACCTAAGTTTAATTCATATGTGTAATGAGGGCGAGATTGTTGGATGTTTGTTGAGAATTCCCATGAGTTGGTTATCTATTTGGATCCACGGAAGTGTATGAAGTGGGACTTCCGAAGCGCTCTTTTCAATTTCAACCCATTGGAGTGTATTGGGAATTTTCGTCCATTCAAAAATCCTTTGTAAGTGAGTCGCTCTATAGTAGTTGAATATGTCGGGGAGGTTTAAGCCGCCTTGGTCTCGTTTTCTAGTTAGGGTTTGGTAAGCTAGACGAGGCGGTTTGTGAGCCCACACAAATTTCACAAATAGGGTTTTGATCACCGAGAAGAATTTAGACGGGATTTTTAGCGGAATTGTCTGTATTAGATAAAGGACGCGGGGTAGAATATTCATTTTGATAATGTTTACTCGGCACAGCATACTAAAACAAGGTTTGTTCCATCTAGAAAGATCTTTGGCAATGGAATCTAGAAGAGGTGGGAAATTGATTGAGTAGGTGGATTCTAATCTTTTTGGAATACGTATTCCCAAATATTTAATTGATGAGGTTGTCCATTGAAATGCAAATTTCGATTTGATCATATTATTTAGTGCTTCTGTCATAAATATTGGCATTAACTCGCACTTATTGAGGTTGGCTTGGAAAAATTAAATTGTTCCATAGAGTTGCATTTCTTTGATGACGTAGGGGATAGATTTGTGTGGGTCAGAGATGGTGAAGAGCAAATCGTCTGCAAAGGCTGTAACTTTATAGTTCTTGCTTTTGATTTGTATTCCCTTGATCAGATTATTGTCTCGGATGCCTTGAAGGAAGGGTTCTAATAGTAATATGAACAAGAGTGGCGAAAGGGGACATCCTTGTCTTGTGCCGTTTGATATAACTACAGAGTTGGATAGTTGACCATTGATTCTTAGTTTCGCGGTAGGTTTTGAGTATATTGTGTTTATCCATTCCATCCACCTAGGTCCGAGATTCAAGAATTTCAAAACTTGTTTCAGTAACGACCAATTGACTCTGTCATAGACCTTTTCGGCGTCGATGGCTAATAAGGCACCTTTAGTTTTGTGGAGTTGGGCCCAGTGGACTATATTTAAAATTTTTGTTGTATTATTTTTAGATTCTCTACCTGGTACGAAACCTGCTTGGTCTGGGTGAAGTAATGAAGGCAAGAATGGTTTGAGTCTGTTGGCCATGATCTTGGTCAGTATTTTCAGATCTATATTGATAAGTGAAATAGGTCTGTAGTTGCCGCACAACGTTGTGTCTTTTCCCGGTTTAGGGATGATGGAGATGATTGCTTCAAGTGCAGAGCCTGGGATATGTGAGGAGAGTTGATTCATGTTGTATGCTTCAACAAACGGTTGTGCTAGAATGGAGGACATTTCTTTATAGTATTTCCCTGTAAAACCATCGGGGCCAGGACTCTTGCCTAGGGGAAGAAATGTGACCGTGTTTATGAATTCTTCTATTGTTATTGGATTATCCAAAAACTTGATTTCGTTGGTAGGGATGGTTCTTTTGATCCTGGGTTCAAGAAATTCTGTTATTTCTTCCACTGTCGGCTTAGTGTTTGTTAGATTGTAGAGTTGAGTATAGAACTCGTGGAAAGTAGATAGTATGTCTGGCATATGACTTGTCAAAGTCCCATCCTTTTTCTTGATTTCAGAAATGAAGGAGGATTGTCTTTCAGGTTGTAGTGATTTCGCAAGAATTTTGCCTGCTTTACCACTTTGGGAGTAGTAGGTGTTTTTCGTTAATGATAGTTTTTTCTTGGCATGGAGATGTAAGATGGATGTTAGTTCGGTTCTTTTGCTTGATAATACTTTGTATTCATCAATAGAGAGGGTGTTTTTATGTTTGCTTTCTAGTTTAGTGATGTCTCTGATGAGTTGTTCTGTTTGTTTTTCTCTTTTTTTCTTCAGTATTGCTGCCGATTTTATCAGTTCCCCACGTAGCACTGCTTTGTGGGCTTCCCATGTCAGGATAGGAGTAACATCCGGGTTTGTGTTTTCTAAAAAGTAGTTGGATGCTGTTTCTCTAATTTTGTTCAGGGTTGTTTTATCATTGAGAATTAGATCGTTTAATTTCCATTGTGAGATTGGGGTGGATGTTGTCGGTAGAGACAAGGTTAGTAGCATAGGGGCATGATCAGACCAAGTGATTGGGCCGTACCTAGCTTGTTTCATAAATGGAAGATATCTATGTTGCAGAAAAATCGTGTCGATTCGCCAGTAGGTGCCTGCTGACGGGGAGTAAAACAAGTAGTCTTTCTTGGTAGGATGGATTGACCTCCAACCGTCAAAGAGTTGGGCTTCATACAGTGATTTCTTGATGAGGGATCTTGAATGGGATTGGTAATCCCTGGAATTTGAGGTAGTGTCTAGTGATTCATCCATTGCAATGTTCATATCTCCCCCCATTATAAGAATCCCTTCCCAGAATTTCGAGAGTTTGCATAAAATTTTTTGTAGAGTAAGATTTTGTTTTTTATTTGGCAAATAAATGTTAGCAAGGGTGACTTGAGTGTTACTGATTTTCCCCTTAACAAATACATATCTCCCTGAATCATCCACTAATTGTTCTTGGAAAGTAAATTGTACTTGTTGACCTATAAGGATTGCCACTCCTCTAGATTTAGTTTCTGAAAAATGACTAAAGTAACCTGTTGGGTATTCTTTATTACGGAGTTTAGGTGCGGCATTTTTCTTAAAGTGAGTTTCTTGTAAAAATATTATATGGGCCTTATGTCTTTTGAAGTCTGCCAGGGCAATAGACCTTCTTTCCGGAGAATTTAAGCCCCTTGCATTTTGTGTAAGGATATGGATATCCGTCATGGTCACCTATGTTAAAGTATTGTAACTAAGTTGCTATTAGAGTTTCGTCTTATGGTGTAGAAGAATATCCGTGTGAGAGATATGGAGGTCCCTATCCAGGGGAGGGGAGACTTAAATAATCAAGGGGGATTGACGAGAACCCACCTCTCTTTATTGAACTTATTTATTAGTGACTGAGAAGAGTCAGATAATTTGTGGTAGTTTCAAGATGACCTTATTGTAGAGATGATTATGATTGAATAAAGTTGTGTATGGTGCTTGGTCTTCCAGTACCTGTAAGTACTTTTAACAGAATAATTCAAAAACAACAGTGGTGTTAAAACACAGTTATAAATAAAAGTTTAACCAATTAACCAAATTAAAGATAGTACAATTAAACAGCTATTTGTTAGCTGTGCAATACTTTAAACAATTATTAGGGAAATAGAGGGCCTCTGCAACTGATGGAGGTTATTTCTCTGCATTAAACTCTCAGAGATGTTGGCTTGCTCACAACGTAAGGCTGTCGAAACTCTGAGTGTTCAGATTTAGGCAGAGGGTTTGGTGATAAGTTGGAGAGGAAGACAGGGAGGGTAGTAAGACAGGGGGAAAAGCAGGAAGGAATGAAAGAGGAAGGAAGTAAGATAAATAGGATTTCAGAAATATTCCCCTCGGGGAAATTTGGTTCTATCTTGACGCAGGAGAAAGAACCTTAAGTTGTTAGGGTCGTGAACTCACGTTTGGGCTAAAGACTATAGTTGCAATCCCAAAAAGTAAAATATCGTATTGGAGAAGTGGTAATAGTTTTCTCCATTGATCAGGTGAGATCCTTTAAGTTTTCTGTACAACTCTAATAGTTATATCTAGGTTTAGAGAATTGGAAATTATATTAGATCAGAAGGACTAATGAATAATTTTTTTTTTTTTTTTTTTTAAGCTATAGGTGATAAATCTGGGTAAATGCAGCAAAAGTACCTTTCTATCAAGTTATTCTATCAATACCAATACCCTCAGGTTTCAAAGAGATTATAATACACATTCCCACATGTTGATAGTTAATCATTTCTTAGACATAGTAAATAGGTGAGAGTACAGAGCTCACTATCTGAGAGAGAAAATTGTTAGTTACTGTTTTTGTGGGCATTATCCTCATATGGGTAAAATTTTAAGGACTATAAGAAGCGTTATAAATACTTTGTACTAAAGACCATATGTGGTAAATTCTAACAGACAGACAGTAAACTCCCAAAGTGTGGATATCTGACCTAGATAATTGTTCCCTAAGGTATGATTGGTCTGAGAGCTTTAAACTACTGATGTTTGAACATTTTCTATAAGCATAAAAAAAACAGTAATTATATAAATATACGACCTGATCAGTGAAATATTCGGAGCCTCAGTATAACACAACAGTGATATTTAAAAGTGAAAGTCCAACTGTGGAATGTCTTTGGAGAGTGTTGTTTGTTGATAGATCCCACCCGATCACAGGAGCATTGGATTTTCGGGTAAATTAGTTGATCAATTAGGTTGGACGAGTATCCTGTAGACTTTGTCTTAGTGGAGTGCCTTCGGCTTGAGGTTTACTTGATCTCTGGTTAGGAGACTGGAATCTCCTATCTGTGCGTCTTTTCCTCGCCGGTGTGGACCATTTATGTCTTTGAGTTAGCGGTATTAGTGAATCTTGATTAGACGGAGGGTTGGTCCAGTCCAAAACCGAGGTGTTCGGAAGATCCAACGCCTGTAGGAAAGGTATTACATCCATATAGGTCGAAATAGAATAGATAATGCCTTTTGACGAAACAATCAATGCAAAAGGGAAACCCCAGCGGTATCTTATGTTTCTTTTTTGTAGTAGTTCAGTGACAGGTTTAAGTGCTCTCCTTGCTTGGAGAGTATACCATGATAAGTCAGGATATATTTGGATTGGGTTTCCATGGAATAAAAGAGGATGATTGGTATCTCTTAGGGCCTTTATAATGCCATCTTTAATATTGAAGTAATGTAGCCTGCAGATAATGTCTCTCGGGGCTTCCTGTGACAAGTTTCTAGGACGGAGAGATCTATGGGCCCTGTCTAGGAGTATAGGATTTTCAGCAGACTCACCCAGTATTAAGTTGAATAATTCCATGAGGAGTTCTGAAATGTTTTCTCCTTGTAGTTCGGGAATACCTCTAATTCTGAGGTTATTCCTCCGACTCCTATTATCTAGGTCATCAATATGGCGTTGTGTAGATGACCAATTCAGGATTTGTGAATTTAATGTTGTCGCTATATTTGTGATTTGCGCTTGTAATAAATCCTGTTCTTCTTCTAGGTCCGTCACTCTTAAGTTTAATTGTTGGACGTCAGTGCCCATCACCTCCATCTTGGAGTGAAACGACCGTTCCATATTGTTAATCATAAGTTGGATATCGGCTTTAGAAGGTAAGTTTTTCACCACTTGTTTCAAATCGATTTCGTCCTGATTGTCAGCTTGTTGAGAGCTGTCTGAATTACTGGGACTGTGTGGTTGTGGATCCGATTGGCATTCCGTCTCCAAAATACTCGAGGTCGCGGCCGCGGCCTCCGTCGAGCGATCAAGATTTTCTTTAAAATATTTGGTTAGGGAGCCCGATTTTGCGTTTGGGGTCTTCCCTGAGTGTCCCTGAGCATTAAGGTTTTTTTTCGGGTTACCCATTTTGTGGTAAGTTCTCCGATTGCAGTGGATTACAATTGAGTCTCGAGCAGGAAGGTTAGTGTGCGTCCATTAAGCTCGGCTGCCGGTCACGCCCCCCTAACCTAGTATACTTAGCATGTTTTATAACTGAATAATCGAATAGACACCAATTGTTTAAACAACCAGGCATAACAGCTATGTCAAACATATGGCGACACTAATCTTTAACACTTTAACACTTTAGTCTCATATGTGCTGCAATGTCTTAGCTGGTAAAGGATCATCACTTGTTTCTTTTGTTGTTGGCAGGCCAGACCCATAGGCATATAGAGACCCAACGTATGAACCCCTAGTCGCAACTAGCTAACACGTTACTTCTTGCTGTGTTAATAATTCAACTTGTTACTAATCGGATTCTCGGATCCATAGCTTGTATTTTCAAACTAAAGTTTAACGACAAAATTTATTTAAAAAAATGAGGCATCGTAATTCTGGAAATGTAACTTAATTATGCTGATTGATGTATCAACCATATGCTGTAAATCACTCGTACATGTCCCCCGATTTCTCTTATGTACCCCATCTTAAATACCTTTAATAAAAGAAAGATTGACAAAAAAAAATAAAGCTGTGTGTGCTAGTTCCTTTTGGAACTGTGTGTTGCGTGTCTAATTTGTTCAGGGATCCATGTAACAGAGTCTTCGGATGTGTTGGCTGGCTGCATGGTCCCTGTAGCATGGGACAAAGTCAAAAGAGCTAGGGGTGGAGGGGGCAGTGATAGACATATAGGGGGTGCAGTGATAGACAGAAGGAGGGGTGCAGTGATAGACACACAGGAGGAGGGGTGCAGTGATAGACATACAGGGGGTGCAGTGATAGATATACAGGGGGTGTAGTGATAGACATACACGGGGTGCAGTGATAGACATACAGGGTGGTGCAGTGATGGACATACAGGGGGTGTAGTGATAGACATACAGGAGGAGGGGTGCAGTGATAGGCATACAGGTGGGTGCAGTGATAGACAGGTGGAGGGGGTGCAGTGATAAACATACAGGGGGTGCAGTGATAGACAGGAGGGGTGCAGTGATTGACAGGAGGAGGGGTGCAGTGATAGACATACAGGGGGGTGAAGTGATAGACATACAGGGGGTGCAGTGATAGACAGGAGGAGGGGTGCAGTGATTGACAGGAGGAGGGATGCAGTGATAGATATACAGGGGGGTGCAGCGATAGACATACAGGGGGTGCAGTGATAGACAGGAGGGGTGCAGTAATAGATAGACAGTTGGAATGCAGTGATAAACATACACGACGTGCTATGCTGCTTTGCCAATGTGGTACCTCTGCTACTGTTATTAACAAGAAATACCTGTACTTAAGAAATAGTCAAATATCACAATATTGATGCTCCAGGTGATTTCATACTCATTGTTCAGAACAGCAGGACATATTTGGACCAAGGAACATGTAACCAATAGTACTAATATATTGGTTTTACTGTACAAATAGCTTACAGAGACAGTCTCATGAAAAAGAAAGTAATGAGGTCACTGACCAGTTGAGCTAACAGTCTAATTATTTTATATCTTAATTACCTATGATATTTCTCACTGATACAAAAATATAATTGGCTGATTAAATGTTAATTAGTGCTCTGGCAGACTAATGGGCGCTGAGAACTGATTTGGGAAGAGAATGACAGGCTCTTCACACATACAGGAAACATAATTAACGAGTCCTGGTCTAGGAGGATGCTTGTCTTTCTCAGAGTGACTTGCTGGATGCCACCGCGCTGGCCACTAAGTGGAAATCATTATCTATTATATTCATATTCTAATATACTGCACATTCAGCAATTAACTGAATAGTAGAAAATCATACATTCTCTAACGTTTGCACATTTTTTTTTTATTAAGGATACACTACAGGCACCCAGACCACCTCATATCACTTGAGTGGTCTGGGTGCCATGTCCCCTCATTTTCACCCTGCGGCTGAAAACACTGCTGTTCTGCAGTTTTAATGTCTGTCAGACAGACACTAGATAATCTTTTAGTGGGTTTTAATGATTTTTTGAAGGAGTGGAGACTGGGTGAGCATCTAACGGAGGAGGGAAGAGAGTTCCACAGGAACGGTGCAGCCTTCGAGAAGTCTTAAAGGCGGGCATCAGAGGTGGGAGTACGGACAGAAGATAGACGTAAGTCTTCAGCAGATCGTAAGGGCCTAGACGGGACATACTTGTGTATTAGGGAGGATAGATAGGTGTGAGCAGCATTATGTAGAGATTTGAAAGCAAGAACCAAAATGTTAAATTAAGCTCTATATCTTACAGGAAGCCAATGTAGGGACTGACAGAAGGGTGAGGCGTCGTGGGAGGTGCGGGCGGACAGGAAGACGAAAATCGCTGCCGCATTCATTATGGACTGTAACGGTGCAAGTTGGGAGCACGTAAGACCACTGAGAAGCAGATTACAGTAGTCAAGGCGAGAAAGGACAGTAGAATGGACCAGCACCTTAGTCGCATCTGGCGTTAAGTAGGGTCGGATGCGCGCAATGTTTTTGAGATAGAAGCGGCAGGATTTGGTGATAGATTAAACGTGAAGCGTGAAGGAGAGGTTGGAGTCAAAGAGAACACCTAGGCAGCGAGCCTGCGTGGTGGAGCTGATGGTAGCACCGTTTACTTGGAGGGAGACAGACACAGGAGTAGCAACACTTGAGGGAGGAAAGACCTGAATTTCAATTTTGATAAAGTTGAGTTTAAGGAAGTGGGCACTAGTCAAGAGGGAAGGGTAGAGATCAGGAGAGGACAGATAGATTTGCGTGTCATCCGCATTAACATGTGCACTAACCTCCCAATGCTTTATTATGGGAAAGCACTGGATTGGCTGAGGCCATCAATTGTGATAATCTCAGCCAAAGAGGTCGGGCTAATCACTTTAATGACCATCATGCAGGGCATATCTACTGATGATAGCTCCTATGGCAAGCAATTGTGTCCCTGAAACCCCTGTTCAAACATCTAATACTCATCATTACGGTTTCATTAGCATAGAATCAACTAAAAAATGTAAACTGTATGTAATGTGTAGTGTGTGCTGACTGTATATGATGTGTGTGTGCTGGCTGTATGTGATGGCTGTATATAATGCTTGTGGTCGAGCCCTGCTTGACTTTCTTCAAAGAAGGGGGGGCTATGATTCCTGGTGGTGTAATGAAGGGGCCATACTCCTGGTAGTCCAGCACTTGTCAGCTCTGCCTGGTGGTCTGTCGGGGGTCCTGAGACCCTGATGGTGGATGCAGATCTCAGTAATCGCTCCCTCACAGTTTGGCACTCAGCGAGTAAGAGTGCAAGCTGGGAATATCCGGTGGCTGAGCTCTTACTCACTAGATAGTATTGTGGAGCGGTGGAGTGTGAGGTTTGCACCCCTGGTGGATGCAGATCTCAGTAATCGCTCCCTTACAGTTTGGCACTCAGCGAGTCAGAGTGCATGCTGGGAATATCCGGTGGCTGAGCTTTTACTCACTAGATAGTATTGTGGAGCGGTGGAGTGTGAGGTTTGCACCCCTGGTAGATGCAGATCTCAGTAATCGCTCCCTCACAGTTTGGCACTCAGCGAGTCAGAGTGCATGCTGGGAATATCCGGTGGCTGAGCTATTACTCACTAGATAGTATTGGATCACAAGAAATCCATTACTGAGGTCTATGGAGAGAGGGCCCCTCTGTGCATCCAGTAGTGCGAAAATATGAGGGTCTAGCTGCCAATCGCTGGCGTCCCGCCAGTGGCGTGAGTACCAATCCGCCGTCGTATTGGAGTCTCCTGGTAAGTGCTCTGCCAGCAAGGTGATGTTGCGTGGAAGGCAGTAATCGAAGATCTCTTTCGTGAGATCCGCCAGTGCTCGAGAACGAGTGCCTCCAAGGCGGTTGATGTATCTGACCGCTGAGACGTTGTCCATGCGGAGTAGGATGCAGCAGTTGGATCGATCCTTTGCCAGGCTGCGAATGGCGAAGGACCCGGCCAAGAGTTCCAGGCAATTTATGTGCATTGAGAGCTCTTCTGGAGTCCAGACTCCTCCTGTGGAGGTGGTCCCGTCTGTTGCTCCCCAGCCTGAACGACTGGCATCCGATTCCAGCACGAAGTCTGGCTGGTTCCCGAATATGGCCCTGCCATTCCAAGCCTGCATGCAGTTCAGCCACCAGTGTAGTTCTTCCCGAACCTCGGCCGACATTGGAACCGGTTGGTCGTATGTTGGTTGCCTCCGAAGGAAACTTGCCTTGAGGCGCTGCATGGCCCTGTAGTGCAGGGGTCCGGGAAAAATGGCCTGGATGGATGCGGAGAGAAGGCCCACAATCCGTGCCAGTAATCGTAGAGGTATGGTAGTCCGACAAAGAACTTTTCGGATCTCCCTGCGGATTGCTGTAATTTTGGTAGTCGGGAAATGGAGAGTGCATGATGTGGAGTCTATTACGAATCCGAGGAATTGGACTGATTGAGCCGGGGTCAATGCGGACTTGGGACGGTTGACGACAAAGCCCAGAGAGTCCAAAAGGTGTAGTGTGTTTTCCGTGTGTCTCCGAAGAGTCTCTGCATCCTCGTCGAAGATCAGGATGTCGTCGAGATAGATGATGCATCTTATGCCTTGGGATCTGAGCTTCACCACTACTGGCTTCATAATCTTGGTAAAGCACCACGGGGCCGAACTGAGGCCAAACGGGAGACAGGTGAACTGCCAGGGAATCCCGTGCCAGAAAAAGCGGAGGTAGCGATGGCTGCTTCGGTGTACCGGAATGGTAAGGTACGCGTCTTTGAGGACCAGACGAGTAAACCAGTCGTCGCGTCGAAGCAAGTCCCGGAGAAGATGTATACCTTCCATTTTGAAATGACGGTATACCACGTGAGAATTGAGCTCCCTGAGATTGATGACAGGGCGAAATTCGCCAGTTTTCTTCCTGACCAGGAAGATATTGCTGTAGAAACCGGTGGCATCCGGAGCCGGTTGGATGGCACCCTTGGAGCGAAGTTCTCGGAGTTCCGCGTCTATGAGGCGGGCATCTGCCCGTGTAGTCTGAATCGGGCGTGGAGGGGCCCGCTGGAGCGGGTTCGAGTCGAACTCTATTCGATAGCCCTGCACCGTGTGGAGTATCCACGCGTCTGAAGATAGTTCTTTCCAGTTCTGGAAAAAAAGAGAAACACGACCTGCGATATGACAGGAGGTTAGAGACAGAGTAAGATTCCGACTTACCGTTGGAGAATCTTGCCCGTGAGCGTCCTCGGCTGCCTCGGCCACGATCAGATCCCCGGAATTGGTGGAATCTATGTCGGGTAGATGAATCCGGGTAGTACATTTGCTGAGTCCTTGTTGTACGGGGGCCAGATGGCCAAAAACGGCTGGCGGCACGGCCCCTCTGCCGTCCAGCCCTTCCAAAAACACCACGGGTATGAGAGCCGCGGAAGACTTTCCGCATCGAAGATTGTGCCTTGTTAAGGGACGTGAATATGTTGACCCTTTTATTTAATTCCTTAAGGAAGGCCTCTCCAAATAATTTACCTTGTGCTAAGGGTCCTAATTCCTTGTCCCCCAGTTCGACCAGTTTTTCGTCGATACGGTAAAGTGCTGCTCGGCGCCTCTCCGAAGAGAGCGCTACGTTGGTGTTCCCTAGGAAACAGAAACACCTTTGTGCCCATTCCCGGGTATCTCGTGCCCATTCACGCACCGTATCTGGGGTAAAAGTATCAGCCCTCTCGTAGGCTTCATCCGCCATATCCATTATTCTGGCTAGTGGGCCAATGGCATCTAGCAGTTTGTCTTGCGCTCCTTTGAAACCGCGCTCTATGCCTTTGCGCGGATCCCGACCCCCTCGGGACATGAATGTAGTCATGAGCGGGTCAAATTCGGGGGTGTGCGTTATTTTCACTGGGAGACTAGGCCGAGGGCATTCGGATCTCATCCGGTTTCTAACTTCCTTGTCCAACGATTTTCTGAGCCAGAAGTGCATAAACCTTGCCAGATGCTCAGGTGGTGACCATTCTTCCGAACGGGGGTGCCGGATGTTTCGTGGGTCAAACATTTGGAGTCCCGAATTATCGAGGAAAATCTCCATGCCCTCCTGTGGGTTATCCATGGGTGTTGCCATGGAGTCCTGGGGCTCACCCAGACCTTGTTCCCTTATACAGTAAGGGTCAGAGTTGGCCGTGGAATCCCTGTCTGAGTCCCCTTGGTCGGAGGCTGCCGCCTGCCATTCATCCAGCACAGCTAGTGCCTGAGTGGGTTCTACATCTTCCTCACCTGAGGAAAGTTGTGTGAGCTCGTGGGTTGCACGAACCGTGGCTTTCCTGCGATCAGCAGGGGCTTTCCCTTTAGCCTTGCGTGGGGTTACATTGCCCTTCCAATGGCGCTTTCGCCATTGTGAACGCTCCCTGGAGGAGTCGGAGTCCTCGGAGTCTGCTTTATAATGAACCCGTTTAGAGATGGGCTTGGGGACTCCAGAGTCTGTCTGGAGCGACTTGGAAGCGGCTTGTTCCATAGCTGCAGCCACGGCTGCTGTTATCATGGCCTGGAGGTCTGAGGTTTGTGATTCCTCCATTATAAATAATGACAATTCGGGGCTCACCCGATTAATTGCGTGAGGGCACTTAGGCACAATAGGTGGAGAGGCCTGGGGACCGGGGTGGTATAGTATCAGGACTAAATAACCTGAGTTTAGAGACCGGTAGGTCGTAAAGAAGAGAGGGCTGTTTACTGGGGCTCACCCAGGTAATAGGAATCCTGCCTAAACAGGTCCGTTTAGCAGCAAAAAATGGGGGCTCACCCCGGCCAGAATAAGGTGTAGACCAACTGGCTAAACCAACCCCTAAAGTAAGGCACTAACCTGGTTCCACTGAATGAAAAAGATCCAAGATATTCAAATGCTTGCAGGATTGCTGGAGCAGAAAAAATCAGGCACAGTTAATCCCTTTAAGATGGCCGCCGGACTGACAGCCTTAGTGTGGGGAGGATAGTACCTCCCCTAGTTTGGGCGGCAAAACTGAAAGTTTACCATTCGTATAGTTAAACTGCCGAACGTGCGAACTGTAAAAAGGATGTGAATGCCTTAAACAGGCGAACGCGTCAAACTACCGAACGAAGCGTTCGGTAGAAAGAAACGAAAGTCAATGAGCGATCGCATAGCAGAACCACGGCATTCGCATAAAACAGGCGAATGCGCAAAAACTACCGAACAACGCGTTCGGTAGAAAACTACCGAAAATGATGTGCGCGAGCGCACAGAAAAGCCGTTGGCAGAAATAGAGACATGGAGGGAAAATATAGACGGCGGTGAAGCCGTGAAAGACACCTAGGGAGCCAGTCAGGGTCCCATGGTATACAGATAGGGTATGAGTAAGTAACAGTGTAAATATTAAAAGGTACAGTAATAGTACAAATGCATGAATAAAATATGTCAAGTATAGAGACACAAAATATAGTACTTAGCTTGTGATGGAGCAGCAAAGAAAGAGGAAATGATGTCATAGGTCACACCTCTTATACCCTATTCTATATTATGATTGGTTAAAAGTTATGTCACTCTTTTCTTTGCTGCTATGGAGTTAGTAAAGAAAGATTATGCAAAATACGAAGCCTCCTTCTTGAGTTTCACTCTGCACTGCTGCGGCCTCCTCCTGGGCTGATGTCATCCTGGAGGCGTGCATTGAATGCAATGATATTCTACGGCAGACCATGACAGCACTGCGCATGCATGCAACGTCACTGTATGTTGTGGCATAAGAGTCGGTAATTAACAATCCGACTCTCATACCCAGAGGGCTTAGAAGTGTGGCTTGAAGCCGCACTTTCAAGTCTTCTAATTAGTGAAATAAATGGTTTAAGGGTGTACAACATGGGGTTGTTGGAACGAAGGCACAATAACAATGTTAATACAGTGCCTATAGTGTCCCTTTAACGCGGGAAATTATAACATTAATACTTCACAAAGATAATTGAAAGCAAGATCCTAACATGATGTTTTTAGGTAGGGGTAGAGGAGAAGTAGGAAACAGACTTGCTATTCAGAAGGCAATTGCATAAGACTATCCTGTAAAATAAATATTATTAATAGTAATTAAGATGATCTAAGCAGTGATATGAATAAACCTGATAGACCAATTTGTTGCAATATGTTTTTAAACCTCTACAAATAGAACTTGTTTAAATAACGTCGGGACCTTCTCCACTTTCCACAAGGCTCTATGTGCGGAGGGAAGATTTAATTCCATTTGCATACAATGTAGCAAAGTGCTTAAAGGGACACAATCGGCAGGAAATGACCCCTATGTGTAAAGCATTATAAGCATTATAAGCATTATATATAATGCATTAAAAATATAAACAAACAACAGAAACTCCTCGCTGACAAGGAAGAGACTCCACCGATCAACAGCCTCTCATTCTGGCCTGTGGGCTGATATCTTATCCAACAAACTCCTGTTTAATTGTGGGTTATGGAATAAGTAGTTTATCCACTGAAGCCTTTTTAATTTATTACATAAGGGTCTCATAGTCCGACCGAAATTTTATCTTTTCTTTTCTTGATCTAATTGCAGTTGTTGTGTGCCCAGGATGATTTGGATTTACTGAACATGATATTGGGGAGTTTGCCACCTCCTATTTTTAATGCACCACCTGGGGCTTCTGGCTGAGTGTGGTCCCTTTCTACTCTATTTCATTTCACTGACACACTCAGCCAATCAAAGCCATTCAAATATGAGTGATATCGACATTGCTAATGTGGATATGTAGATACTACAGTTGCAACACGGTGAGAGAGGAGCAGGAACGCAGATGCCTTTGGGGACCTTGGGCACCTTGGCTTGTGTCAAACCATTCGAAAATAGCCATTCAGCAGCGTCCTTGCACCATAACCACTACAATGGACTGTGACTATTATGGCGCTTCAGAGATTAAGGGAAATGCCAAATGCCATGACACAAAGAAAAACAGCTAGTAAAACAAAATGTAAAATTAACTAACATTGGTACTTATAAAATGTTATCTCCGTCTGTTAATAGCCCCTGTGATAAGAACAGAGTTAATCTTCTAGTTCCTTTGCCTCACCTTTGTTTATTTTCATGATATATATATATGTAATTACTGTTTGCAGCAGTATTAAAATAGAGCTTTTCCGGGGCTAAGCGCTCATTACTCTATGCCTTTATTAAGAGTTGCAATATAATTATTTAATAATTAGTAGGTGTGGCAGTTTCTGGCTTCCTTTAACAGATCATTACAATTCACATTTTATATTATTACAGTCGAGACGGAAGAGGCTGTGAAGTGTCAGCTCTGAGGATGTCTAGGATGAGCTACGTTTAAGGGCTTTATTCGATAACCAGTGAGCCCTAGCAAACTTTAAGACAAAAAAAAGCAGATTTAGGAAAAAATAAATAAATTGTAACTTATGGTTTAGTGCCAACAAGCGCCAGAGTTAAATTTTATATTTTTGTGGTCAGATAAATGAATTTCAGTTCAGGCATGCTGCACAGCACACAGAGCTAAGCTGTTATATAGGTCCCTGATCCCCAATGCACTCTTGAGATTTCCAAGGTCTTTCTGATTATATTGACTTTCACTGAGTTGCCTAGGGTGGAGGGGGGAACAAAGGGCCTGTTGCCCTGGGCACAAAATTCTTAAGGGGATCCCTTTTTAAAAAAAAACAAAAAACAAAACAAAATGTAATTATAATAAAAATAAGATAGCACACCATCCCCCTCACACAGAAAATCTCACAATGTTTGAACATTCTACACAGTTTTTTCAACATGACGGGGCAAATAAACGTTTCCACATATTATTTTATAGTGTTTTTCTTGTTAATTACAGCCATACTGTCTACATGTAATCAAGTAGTCAAGGCGAGAGACAAGCACCTTTGCCGTATCATGTGTTATATAGGGTACATAAACATGAAGTCATGAATAATCAGTCTACACCTCGGCTCTGCTCATGGTTTAGATACGACTTGAACAAAGTTGATATCACGCAGCTACAACTGAGTGTTCCATCAGCCTGATTGACAGCTCTGATTTCTACAAATGTCTGCAGCTCTACGTCACTCTTAGAATTACCGCTATGTAAGGTTGCGATGGTGTTTAGAGTGTACCTTCAATACACAAAATTCATTGTCGACCAGTATAGGTTTTGTGAAGTCCTTGAGTATCTTTTATATACTAGTCTGTGATTTTCTGCAAGTGATCTTTTTGTCGTCATGATGGACATGAAAATAAAACGCTAACTGCTAAAGGAAAAATGAACAGTGAACCCTTGGTAATAAACGTGTGTTGACTTCCAAGGTGGGTGTTAATAAACGTGTGTTAGCTTTCAAGGTGGGGGTCGAAGCGATGAAAGTAAAGGTTTTGTTAGGGGCTGGTATGGATCCACACGCAAAGGACAATCCTCTGCCAAACCCAAAAGACAGCACTGTGTAGGAACACAACTGTAGTGTTAAACTGTTGAGTACCAAAGGGTTGAGCTCACCACACCCTAGTGGTGAAAATGTAACTTTTTTCTATACCTATACAATCAAATCCAATTATTTTCCACTAAATTGAATCTTTGAACACTTCTATTCTGAAAAGTTTTGTGTTATAGTATGAATATGAGTCGGTCAGAGATAATTAATTGGATCTGAATTATTGAACACATTGTATAAAGAAGAGGTTTCTTGCGTTTTTCAGGTTTACTATGTGTCTGACATAGGCCTTGATTTAATATTGTTGTTTAGGGTTTTTCAAAGAAATTTAGATTTTTAGATAAACTTTTAAAATTAACTAAATTTTTATTGATTTAATACGTTTGGATAAACCTTTATAATGACGTTATATTATAAAAAAAAAAAAATATTTTGTTATATTTTGATAGTTCTTGATTTTTTTTTCTATGTGATATATTTTTTTGATATTTTAATATTCCGAGAAATAATTTTTAAAAGTCTATTCAAAAATGTTAAATCATTTGAAAAAGCTTATCCAGCAATATTAAATTGGGACCTAAGTTTATTTATATATTTCCATTGATAAAACTATACTACGACCTCATGTCTGTGTCCTGGATCTGGTATTTCATGCAAATAAAGTTAGTATTCCCATGATCCTCTGCTGCATATACATTGTGTCAGATTGCATGTATCTTTTTTTTTTCTTTGAGAGTTTATTGATCGTGATTCACTTTCATTTCAAGTGTCAGGTCACAAGTCCATTTTGTGAGAATGTAGAGAAATATTCAATATTCAATATTGACAGTCTTGAAAAAGCTGTAAGAAAAAATGTCACCATTGAGTTACCCTTAAAGATCAGAGAAAAAAGCCGCTATGTTATTTCAATAGAAAATTATATTAGTCACGGATTTCTTCAAGGACGGACAAGACAGGATACTTGCAACTTACTTTTAACTTGAGCTAAATCAATCAGGATTCAGGAAACTGTTATTCCATCTATGATGTTTGGTGGAACCCTTAAGGGCTAAAGGCTGACATATTGTATTTGTTCTGATGATGACTTGTGCTGCAAGTCCTTTCAGAATCTAAATGCATGTCTAAGGCTTGACAAAGGCTTATTTGAGAGCCGAAACTTTGTGATGCTTTGAAAGTCTGCCTCTTACAGGAAACTACTAGGTGTGCCTGGACCTATTTTGCTGCAATTTTTAACATGTCTCTGAAATGACCTAGGAGATTAACACGATTTATAATGAGGAATGATTATTAACGATTATAAATTTTGGAAAGCGTGGTTAAAGACATTTGTTAAATTAAGGCATATTTGATTTTTGAAAAGCTTATAAAATAAGTTACTGAAACCGTCTGGGCCTGGTGTCATTTTTTCAAATTAGATATAGCCAAAATCACTTCTTCTGAGGTTATTTTTTTTATTTAAGAAAGATTTATCAGATTCAGTGATTTGAGGTAAATGAGAGTTTTTAAGATATTGTTTGATATTGACCATAGTTGTAGATGATGGTATATTATATAATTTACTATAGAAATCATTTAAAAAGTTGACCTATTTCTTTAGGTGTTTCAAAAATTCTATCTATATCAGCTTGATTGCCCTTCGAATAATATTTCAATTTGTGGGATTCGTGGGATTCATCCTACTGAACAGCGGGCCGTTCGTGAGTTTCAGTCTGTATTTTCTGCAGCCCTGTAGTGTCCGATTTGAGTTCCAGACACTCGATCACCAAACACCGCTGTTCGTGTGTTAAGATGGCCGCCGCCACGTGTTCGGGTGCCGAAATGGTGGGTCCCCCTTCCGTGGCGCTGAAGGGGTGAAAACCCCTTCAGCAGCTTACCTTATTCCAGCGCTGGGCTACCTTGGCTCTGGTGACATCTCCTCCCCCGCCGGCGTCAGCTCTCCCATCCGACGTCAGTGGAGCGGAATGTGCATGCACGGCAAGAGCCACACACGCATTCAAACAGTCCATAGGAAAGCATTTCTCAATGCTTTCCTATGGATGCTCTGTGCGATGGATGCAAAATTCGCTTCCAGCGTCGGAGATGCGCCTCTAGCAGCTGTCAGGAAGACAGCCACTAAAGGTTGGCTTAACCCCTAATTTAAACATAGCAGTATCCACCTGTGCATTCAGGGTGGACAGGAGTGCTGGTCCGGTGTGACTCTCTGCTTTCAATCAAGTCAACCCCAAGACGGCGGGACACTGCCGTATCCGGGATGTGGAATAGTACCTGGGAAGCTGGGGGGGTGCCGTTGATGTGGAGCAAGACGCAGCAGTAGAAGAGGACTCAGCTGAGGAGGTTATGGAAGAGGATGGAGTAGGACGAGTAGAGGAGAAGTCAGCAAGCCTGCCTGCAAGTCGGGGCGGTGTCACCAACTCCTCTGCAGAGCCACGCATTCCATACTTGGCAGTCGTCAGCAGGTTTACCCAATGCGCAGTGTAGGTGATATACCTGCCCTGACCATGCTTTGCAGACCAGGTATCAGTGGTCAGATGGACCCTTGCCCCAACACTGTGTGCCAGACATGCCATTACTTCCTTTTGCACAATCGAGTACAGGTTGGGGATTGCCTTTTGTGCAAATAAATTTTGGCCGGGTACCTTCCACTGCGGTGTCCCAATAGCTACAAATTTTTGGAACGCCTCAGACTCCACCAGCTTGTATGGTAAAAGCTGGCGGGCTAAGAGTTCAGACAAGCCAGCTGTCAGACGCTGGGCGAGGGGGTGACTTTGTGACATTGGCTTCTTACGCTCAAACATGTCCTTGACAGACACCTGACTGTGGGCAGGTGAGCAGGAACTGCTCAAGGCGAGAGACGGAGTGGCGGATGGTTGAGAGGGGGAAAGGAGGACAGCAGTGGTTGACGTGGCTGAAGATGCTGGACCAGGAGGAGGATGGCGGCTTTGAGTTTGTGTGCTGCTTGTACTCATGTGTTGATCCCTAAGGCGTTTGTGATGTGCGATCATGTGCCTTCGCAAAGCAGTTGTACCTAGGTGGGTGTTGGACTTCCCACGACTCAGTTTCTTTTGGCACAGGTTGCAAATGGCATCGCTGTTGTCAGAGGCAGACACACAAAAAAAATGCCACACTGCTGAGCTCTGCAATGACGGCATTCTGGTGGTGGCAACAGCATGCGTTGATTGGCGTGCTGTCTGTCTGACCTCGGGTGCCGAAGCATGCTGTCTGACTGTGCCACTAGCTCCTTGCGATGACCTCCCCCTGCTTCCAACTCGTCTCCTCCTCTCTGTCTCCCCATCTGAACTTTCCCCCTGTTCTTCTTCTTTTCTAGCGGGCACCCACGTGACATCCACGGACGCATCGTCATCATCAACCGCTTCACTTGTATCTGACAACTCAGCAAAGGAAGCAGCAGCGGGTACAACATCATCATCATCACACCGTACGTCCATGTGTGTAATGCTGCCTGACTGAGACATATCCCTGTTATCTACATCCTCTGGCAATAAAGCTTGCGCATCACTCATTTCTACCAACTGATGTGTAAATAACTCCTCTGACATATCAAGTGAAGCGGCTGTGGTGCTAGTGTTGGTGGTGGTGCAGGCGGGCGAGTGGTAACTTGAGAGGTGCTCGAAGCTAAGCTGGAGGAGGATGGTGCGTCAAGGTTCTGAGCGGAAGCTGTAGAAGATTGGGTGTCCTGTGTTAGCCAGTCAACTATGTCCTCAGAACTTTTCGAGTTCAGGGTACGTGGCCTCTGAACACTGGGCATTATTCTAGGGCCAAAGGGAATCACAGCACCACGACCACGACGGCCCCTGCGGGGTGGCCTGCCTCTGCCTGTCATTTTTTTTTCGATTAGTGGTACTATGCGTGCAATTTACTGTGACAACAGAAGTGCACAGTGCACTGGCAGAAGTTGGCAGAGTAGACGCTGTAGGCCTGACACACACGCTTGCAGACAACTAACTGCTATTCAATCTATTACAGTCAAAATGGTATTTTTTTTTTTAAATGTACACTACTGCTACACCAGATATGAGTTGCACTGGTGTGACACTGTGCTCTGGCAGGCCCTGAAATGCACACGTGTGAAGGAAACTGACTGCTATTATTTCACAGTCAAAAAAGTGTTGTTTTTTTAAAATGTACACTACTGTTACACCAGATATGAGTTGCACTGGTGTGACACTGTGCCCTGGCAGGCCCTGAAACGCACACGCATGAAGGAAACTGACTGCTATTATTTTACAGTCAAAAAAGTGTTGTTGTTTTTAAATGTACACTACTGTTACACCAGATATGAGTTGCACTGGTGTGACACTGTGTCCTTGCAGGCCCTGAAACGCACACGTGTGAAGGAAACTGACTGCTATTATTTCACAGTCAAATTTCTAGGTTTTTTTTTTAAATGTACACTACTTTTACACCAGAGATGAGTTGCACTTGTGTGACACTGTGCCCTGGCCGGCCCTGAAATGCACACGTGTGAAGGAAACTGACTGCTATTATTTCACAGTCAAATTTCTAGTTTTTTTTTAAATGTACACTACTGTTACACCAGATATGAGTTGCACTGGCGTGACACTGTGCCCTGGCAGGCACTGAAACGCACACGTGTGAAGGAAACTGACTGCTATTATTTCACAGTCAAATTTCTAGTTTTTTTTTAATGTACACTACTGTTACACCAGATATGAGTAGCACTGGTGTGACAATGTGCCCTGGCAGACCCTGAAACGCACACGTGTGAAGGAAACTGACTGCTATTATACTACAGTCAAAAAAGTTTTGTTTTTTTTTAATGCAAGCTATTGTGACACCAGATATGAGTGTACGCTGTGAGCCTGACACACACGCTGGCAGGCAGGCAACTGCAATTAGATTACACAGGGAAAAAAAAGCAGACTGATGTTCTAGCCCTAAAAAGGGCTTTTTGGGGTGCTGTCCTTACAGCAGAGATCAGATGAGTCCTTTAGGACTGTAGTGGACACTGAATACACTAGCCTAGCTATCAATTTCCCTATTAAATCAGCAGCAGCACACTATCCCTCCTCTCACTAAGAATGCAGCTTCAGAATGAATCTAAAAGTGATGCTGTCCAGGAGGTAGGAGGGTCTGGGAGGGAGGGTCTGCTGCTGATTGGCTGGAATGTGTCTGCTGACTGTGAGGTACAGGGTCAAAGTTAACTCAATGATGACGAATAGGGGGTGGACCGAACATTGCATATGTTCGCCATCAGTGGCGAACGCGAACAAGCTATGTTCACCCGGAACTATTCGCCAGCGAACCGTTCGGGACATCACTATAAGTGAGTACAATTTTTTTTTCAAAGTTTTTTTGTATTTTATATGGAATCCCTGTCCAGATACTCATATATTTTTCTTTTTTGTGCAAATACTATTGCCATGCTGCATATTTTTTGTTGATCTGGCTGAGGCATGAATAATAGTTGGAATTTTTTTCCCACCCCAAGTTATTTGCTCAGTTTGTGTCCAGTGTGTTTCTTGGACAAAACATAAGTCAATGTGTTCTTTAATCAAGTAATTATACAATAAAGACCTTTTTGTTGGTGAGGTCTTGCCCTGGACGTTCACTGTGATCATCTTGAACATCTTAACGTGTACAACTCCTCCCTCTCTCTGTTGGTCCACATCTGTACAGATTTATTATAAATACTACATATTCATTCAAACATAAAAATATATAATTTAAACCAAGTTTAATTTGTTTAAAGGCTGTTCCCTCATACCTTCAAGGGATCAGCCTAGAGCTGTGTCTTATATAGACACACAAATATACATTGTGTGTATATTTGTATAAACAGTAAACATTTTAATTTAAAAGGGACACTATAGGCACAAAAACAACCTTAGCTTAATAAAACTGTGTCGGTGTATATATCATGCCCATTCAGTATCACTGCTCTCTGCCATTTAGGTGTTAAATCAATTTGTTTATGCAGCCCTAGTCACACCTCCCTGCATGTGACTGACACAGCCTTCCTAAACACTTCCTGTAAAGAGTGATCTAATGTTTCCACTTCCTTTATTGCAAATTCTGTTTAGTTTAAATGTCTTACCTCCTGCACTGTTAATAGCTTGATAGAACCTACAGGAGTTTCCTATATGTAATTAAAGATCAATTTACAGAGAAGATACAACTTTTAAAACAAGTTACATCTGATTGAAAGTTAAATCAATTTTTTCCATGCATGCTTTGTCAGTCACAGCCAGGGGAGATGTGACCAGGGCTGCATGAACAAAAACAAAA